>NW_028226208.1:0-61724 GCF_052327205.1 Somniosus microcephalus | reverse complement strand
GGACCTCTATGACGAAATACATCTACTCAAACAGCGGATGTGGGTCTTCGCAAGAAACCTCATAAACACTGCCAAAAGACGCAGCCCTCCCACCCCCCCTACCATTGGGAGCCCAAACAGGACCACCAATGTCCCCCACCCCCCTTTACAAAACCGACAACAGAACCGTGCTTTTATACCTGACCCAAGACCCCCCTCTAGACCACAGACTGTAGACCAAGAACTGAGAAAGATCATGACGATGCTGAACAGCCTGATAGAAAGCCGGAGAAATTATTAATATTGTTATTTATCATTATCATTATTGTTATCTTATCAGTATTATTACTATTATTAGATAGATATATGTGCATGCCTCATGAAATTTATACTAAATCATCACTTAGCATTATAGAAAATAGTGTTTCCACACTCATCCCACAAAATAGGTCCATTTTATTTCGTTTTATTGAACTATATAAATGCGTTCTTTCCACATAAGCTGCTGGAATATCCAGGGCCTCCGCTCCTCAACTTTTGGGATGAAGAGTACAGACCCTGAATTCCTAAAAGCTATAAAAGACATTGATATAATTGTGTTAACAGAAACATGGTGCCAAAAGGACATGCCGACCCACTGTCCTCCAATGTACCATGAAATCATTGTGCCCTCAGTAAAGAACACTAAAACACGCAAGGGCAGAACCTCCGGGGGAATATTGGTGTGGTATAAGGGAGAACTGGACAAACACATCTCACCGGTAAAACAGGGGAAATCACACGTATGGCTAAAACTAGATAAAAATATAGGAATAGCAAAAAAAGATGTTTACTTATGTGCGATCTACATACCTCCAATAGATTCGCCATATTTCGAAGAGGAGTTATTTGATACTCTCCACATGGAAATCAGCCATTTCCAGGCCCAAGGAAAGGTGATAATATGTGGGGACCTAAATGCAAGGACCGGTTGTGAACCTGACTTCATAGACCCACAGGGAAACAACCATGTGTTTGGCCAGACCCCTTTAGATGTCACACCAGCCATCGCAAATCGGAACAACCTTGATCGTGAAATAAATAAAAGCGGTAGGGAGGTAGTGCAACTCTGCCGAGCCTTAGGCCTGTACATAGTTAATGGTAGGTTCAGAGGGGACTCCCTAGGGAGACTCACATACTCCTCAACTCTTGGGTCTAGTGTGGTGGACTATACAATCACTGACCTGGACCCCTGCGATATCAACGCATTCACTGTCAGGCAGCAATCCCCCCTCTCAGACCATAACCAAATAAATGTGTACCTTAAACTTTCTGCCCAAACTACAGACACAAAAAAAGAACACAGTAAGCTACATAAAATAAACCAGACATACAGATGGGCCCCAGACAGTGGAGATAAATTCATCACAGCACTAAATTCACCTGATCTCACAAGTAAAATTTCAAAATTTAAAGAAAATCTATATGAGATCACCAGAGATGGTGTAAACACGGCCATAGAGGATATAAATATGATCTTCCATGAGGCAGCTGTAAAAGCCGACCTCGTGAAACAGAAGAGGAAGCATCACAAAAGACAAAATAAAAATATGAAATGGTTTGACCACGAATGCAAAAATGCCAGAAAAGACCTGAGAAAAATATCAAACCAAAAGCATCGGCAACCAAACAATCCGGACCTACGTACTAGATACAATGAAACCCTCAAAAGATATAAACACACCATTAGGAACAAAACACAAAACTATACCCACAAAATACTCGAAGAAATTGAAAACTCCACCAATCCAAAACAATTCTGGGAAATGTGGAATAACCTGAGTACAACACAATTGCAAGCATTACCAATCCAAGATGGCGACATCTGGAGAACACATTTTGAAAACCTCTACAAAGACATCCCAAAAAACAAAACAAACCCAAGTCAACATCAGGTCACAGAAAAACTCCACACATTAGAAGCAACAATTAAAGACAACCAAAACCCTCTAGACTCCCCAATCACATGGAAAGAACTGGCCACAAAAACAAAATCTCTCCACCTAAAGAAAGCCTGTGGCCCAGACAACATCAAAAATGAAATGCTAAAGTTCAGCAATATGGAGATGCAGGGTGCGATACTCAAACTATTCAACATCATATTACGCTCAGGCTGTTTTCCCGATATCTGGTGCCAAGGACTAATCTCCCCCATATATAAAAGTGGAAACAAATCAGACCCAAATAACTACCGCGGCATCTGTGTCAACAGTTGTCTAGGGAAGTTATTCTGCAGTATTCTAAATAGTAGATTACTTGATTTTCTTAACAAACATAATATCCTCAGAAAAAACCAAATAGGCTTTCTTCCAAAACACCGCACCGCCGACCATATCTATACCCTTCACACCCTCATTGAAAAACATAAACACCAAACAAAAAATGGGAAAATATTCGCCTGTTTCATCGACTTCAAGAAAGCCTTTGACTCTATATGGCACGAAGGGCTCTATTATAAACTTCTTCAGTGTGGAATAGGGGGCAAAGTCTATGACCTTATTAAATCAATGTATCTGAAAAACAAATGCGGGGTCAAAATTGGAGACAAACGCACCGATTTCTTCACCCAGAGAAGAGGCGTCCGGCAGGGCTGCAATTTGAGCCCGACCCTGTTCAACATATACATAAATGAATTAGCAGACATGCTGGAGCAAGGCGAGTCACCAGGTCTCCGTCTCCTGGATGGAGAAGTGAAGTCCCTGTTCTATGCGGACGACCTGGTTCTGCTGTCTCCCACAGAACAGGGATTACAGCAACAACTAGACCTACTCGACAAATACTGCCAAAATTGGGCTCTAACAGTAAATCTAAAGAAAACCAACATCATGATTTTTCAGAAAAGACCCAGATGTCAGGAAAACAAATACCAGTTTACCCTCAGTGATACCACTATAGGACACACTATGAGCTACACCTACCTTGGTCTAACTATTACAGCATCAGGGAGCTTCAGCATAGCAGTGAATGCACTAAAAGAAAAAGCCCGAAGAGCCCTATATGCAATAAAAAGAAAATTCTACAACATCCAAATCCCAATCAAAATCTGGCTCAAAATTTTTGACAGCATAATCCTGCCCATTGCACTGTACGGTAGTGAAGTATGGGGCCCGCTAAATCACCAAAGCTACACTAAATGGGAAAAACACACAATAGAAGCCCTACATGCAGAATTCTGCCGAAGCATCCTTCGCACCCAAAGAAAAACGCCAACAAATGCATGCAGAGCCGAACTAGGCAGATACCCACTGATAATAAACATCCAAAAACGAGCACTAAACTTCCTAAATCACCTCAAATCTAGCTCCCCAGACACCCTTCATTTCAAAGCCTTTCAGACCCAAGAGCTAAACCCAGAAAAGAGTCCCCTGAGTCAGCTGCTACTGAAACTAAGTACTCAGCCGGACCCTGACCAGCCCCAGACCAACACAGCCGTCCAAACACCAATCCGAGTGAACCAAATCATTAAAAAATGCAAAGAAACCTACCTGGAACATTGGAACAAAATAACCGAAAGCCAAAGCAGATTAGAATGTTACCGGGCCCTAAAAAGAGAATATAAACTGGCAGACTACCTCACGACCATCAGAGACACAAAACAGAGACAGACCCTCACCAGGTACAGACTAAGCGACCACCAACTGGAAATTGAAAAAGGCAGATACAAGAAATCCTGGCAGCCTAGAGAGAATAGAATATGCGATCAATGTCTGGCTGGCGAGGTTGAAACAGAAATGCATTTCCTCCTAAAATGCGAAAAATTCAACACATCAAGAAACATATTATTCAACAAGCTAAGCCAAACAACCCCAGATTTCAAGGAATTGGATGATCTGTCAAAATTGAGATTAGTCCTAGGAGAAGGAGACAGACCATACCTTGGGGCTAAATATGTAACAACATGTCACAACCTGAGGACTGTTTAAAAGTAAGACTGTTTAAAATTAATATTGAACGTACCAAATGAAGTAGAAAGACTGTTTAAAATTAATATTGTTTAAAAGTAATATTGTATATACCCAACAAATGTCAAATCGATTGACACCTACAGAATGTTGGAAAACTGTACCTTTTTGCAATGTAAGCTTTGGCAATATGGTTCTCTGTAAACTTTCATGCCAATAAAGCATTTGAACTGAACTGAACTGAACTGAGAGAGATTGGGAGTGTGAGAGAGAGAGAGATTGGGAGTGTGTGAGAGAGAGAGATTGGGAGTGAGAGAGAGAGATTGGGAGTGTGAGAGAGAGAGTTTGGGAGTGTGAGAGAGAGAGAGATTGGGAGTGTGAGAGAGAGAGATTGGGAGTGTGAGAGAAATTGGAAGTGTGAGAGAGAGAGAGATTGGGAGTGTGAGAGAGAGAGAGATTGGGAGTGAGAGAGAGAGAGATTGGGAGTGTGAGAGAGAGAGAGATTGGGAGTGTGAGAGAGAGAGAGATTGGGAGTGTGAGAGAGAGAGAGATTGGGAGTGTGAGAGAGAAAGAGATTGGGAGTGTGAGAGAGAGAGAGATTGGGAGTGAGAGAGAGAGAGAGATTGGGAGTGTGAGAGAGAGAGAGATTGGGAGTGTGAGAGAGAGAGAGATTGGGAGTGAGAGAGAGACAGATTGGGAGTTTGAGAGAGAGAGATTGGGAGTGTGAGAGTGAGAGATTGGGAGTGTGAGAGAGAGATAGATTGGGAGTGTGAGAGAGAGAGAGATTGGGAGTGTGAGAGAGAGAGATTGGGAGTCTGAGAGAGAGAGAGATTGGGAGTGTGAGAGAGAGAGAGATTGGGAGTGAGAGAGAGAGAGATTGGGAGTGTGAGAGAGAGAGACTGGGAGTGTGAGAGAGAGAGAGATTGGGAGTGAGAGAGAGAGAGATTGGGAGTGTGAGAGAGAGATTGGGAGTGAGAGAGAGAGAGAGATTGGGAGTGTGAGAGAGGGAGAGATTGGGAGTGTGAGAGAGAGAGAGATTGGGAGTGAGAGAGAGAGAGAGATTGGGAGTGTGAGAGAGAGAGAGATTGGGAGTGTGTGAGAGAGAGATTGGGAGTGTGAGAGAGAGATTGGGAGTGTGAGAGAGAGAGATTGGGAGTGTGAGAGAGATTGGAAGTGTGAGAGAGATAGAGATTGGGAGTGTGAGAGAGATTGGAAGTGTGAGAGAGAGAGAGATTGGGAGTGTGAGAGAGAGAGAGATTGGGAGTGTGAGAGAGAGAGATTGGGAGTGTGAGAGAGAGAGAGATTGGGAGTGTGAGAGAGAGAGAGAGATTGGGAGTGTGAGAGAGAGAGAGATTGGGAGTGTGAGAGAGAGAGATTGGGAGTGTGAGAGAGAGAGAGATTGGGAGTGTGAGAGAGAGAGAGATTGGGAGTGTGAGAGAGAGAGACATTGGGAGTGTGAGAGAGAGATTGGGAGTGTGAGAGAGAGAGATTGGGAGTGTGAGAGAGAGAGAGATTGGGAGTGTGAGAGAGAGAGAGATTGGGAGTGTGTGAGAGGGAGAGATTGGGAGTGTGAGAGAGAGAGAGATTGGGAGTGAGAGAGAGAGAGAGATTGGGAGTGTGAGAGAGAGAGATTGGGAGTGTGAGAGAGAGAGATTGGGAGTCTGAGAGAGAGAGAGAGATTGGGAGTATGAGAGAGAGAGATTGGGAGTCTGAGAGAGAGAGATTGGGAGTGTGAGAGAGAGAGAGATTGGGAGTGTGAGAGAGAGAGATTGGGAGCGTGAGAGAGAGAGATTGGGAGTGTGAGAGAGAGAGATTGGGAGTGTGAGAGAGAGAGAGATTGGGAGTGAGAGAGAGGGAGAGATTGGGAGTGTGAGAGAGGGAGAGATTGGGAGTGTGAGAGAGAGAGAGATTGGGAGTGAGAGAGAGAGCGGGATTGGGAGTGTGAGAGAGAGAGAGATTGGGAGTTTGTGAGAGAGAGAGATTGGGAGTGCGAGAGAGAGAGAGAGATTGGGAGTGTGAGAGAGAGAGAGCGATTGGGAGTGAGAGAGAGAGAGAGATTGGGAGTGTGAGAGAGATTGGAAGTGTGAGAGAGAGAGAGATTGGGAGTGTGAGAGAGATTGGAAGTGTGAGAGAGAGAGAGATTGGGAGTGTGAGAGAGAGAGAATTTGGGAGTGTGAGAGAGAGAGATTGGGAGTGTGAGAGAGAGAGAGATTGGGAGTGTGAGAGAGAGAGAGAGATTGGGAGTGTGAGTGAGAGAGAGATTGGGAGTGTGAGAGAGAGAGAGATTGGGAGTGTGAGAGAGAGAGAGATTGGGAGTGTGAGAGAGAGAGAGATTGGGAGTGAGAGAGCGAGATTGGGAGTGAGAGAGAGAGAGAGATTGGGAGTGTGAGAGAGAGAGAGATTGGGAGTGTGAGAGAGAGAGATATTGGGAGTGTGAGAGAGGGAGAGATTGGGAGTGTGAGAGAGAGAGAGCTTGGGAGTGTGAGAGAGAGAGAGAGATTGGGAGTGAGAGAGAGAGATTGGGAGTGAGAGAGAGAGAGAGATTGGGAGTGTAAGAGAGAGAGAGATTGGGAGTGTGAGAGAGAGTGAGAGATTGGGAGTGTGAGAGAGAGAGAGATTGGAAGTGTGAGAGAGAGAGAGATTGGGAGTGTGAGAGAGAGAGAGAGATTGGGAGTGTGAGAGAGAAAGAGATTGGGAGTGAGAGAGAGAGAGATTGGGAGTGTGAGAGAGAGAGAGAGATCTGGAGTGTGAGAGAGATAGAGATTGGGAGTGTGAGAGAGGTTGAAACAGAAATGCATTTCCTCCTAAAATGCGAAAAATTCAACACATCAAGAAACATATTATTCAACAAGCTAAGCCAAACAACCCCAGATTTCAAGGAATTGGATGACCTGTCAAAATTGAGATTAGTCCTGGGAGAAGGAGACAGACCATACCTTGGGGCCAAATATGTAACAACATGTCACAACCTGAGGACTGTTTAAAATTAAGACTGTTTAAAATTAATATTGAACGTACCAAATGAAGTACAAAGACTGTTTAAAATTAATATTGTTTAAAAGTAATATTTTATGTACCCAACAAATGTCAAATCGATTGACTCCTACAAAATGTTTGAAAATGTACCTTTTTGCTATGTAAGCTTTGGCAATATGGTTCTCTGTAAACTTTCATGCCAATAAAGCATTTGAATTTGAATTTGAATTTGAATTTGAATTTGATTGGGAGTGTGAGAGAGAGAGATTGGGAGTGTGAGAGAGAGAGAGATTGGGAGTGTGAGAGAGAGAGAGATTGGGAGTGTGAGAGAGAGAGAGATTGGGAGTGTGAGAGAGATAGAGATTGGGAGTGAGAGAGAGAGATTGGGAGTGAGAGAGAGAGAGAGATTGGGAGTGTGAGAGAGAGAGAGACTGGGAGTGTGAGAGAGAGATTGGGAGTGTGAGAGAGAGAGACTGGGAGTGTGAGAGAGAGAGAGATTGGGAGTGTGAGAGAGGGAGAGATTGGGAGTGTGAGAGAGAGAGAGATTGGGAGTGTGAGAGAGAGAGAGCGATTGGGAGTGAGAGAGAGAGAGAGATTGGGAGTGTGAGAGAGATTGGAAGTGTGAGAGAGAGAGAGATTGGGAGTGTGAGAGAGATTGGAAGTGTGAGAGAGGGAGAGATTGGGAGTGTGAGAGAGAGAGAGATTGGGAGTGTGAGAGAGAGAGATTGGGAGTGTGAGAGAGAGAGAGATTGGGAGTGTGAGAGAGAGAGAGAGATTGGGAGTGTGAGAGAGAGAGAGATTGGGAGTGTGAGAGAGAGAGAGATTGGGAGTGTGAGAGAGAGAGAGAGATTGGGAGTGTGAGAGAGAGAGAGATTGGGAGTGTGAGAGAGAGAGAGATTGGGAGTGAGAGAGAGAGATTGGGAGTGAGAGAGAGAGAGAGATTGGGAGTGTGAGAGAGAGAGAGATTGGGAGTGTGAGAGAGAGAGAGGTTGGGAGTGTGAGAGAGAGAGAGATTGGGAGTGTGAGAGAGAGAGAGAGATTGGTAGTGTGAGAGAGATAGAGATTGGGAGTGAGAGAGAGAGAGATTGGGAGTGTGAGAGAGAGAGAGAGATTGGGAGTGTGAGAGAGAAAGAGATTGGGAGTGAGAGAGAGAGAGATTGGGAGTGTGAGAGAGAGAGAGAGATATGGAGTGTGAGAGAGATAGAGATTGGGAGTGTGAGAGAGGTTGAAACAGAAATGCATTTCCTCCTAAAATGCGAAAAATTCAACACATCAAGAAACATATTATTCAACAAGCTAAGCCAAACAATCCCAGATTTCAAGGAATTGGATGACCTGTCAAAATTGAGATTAGTCCTGGGAGAAGGAGACAGACCATACCTTGGGGCCAAATATGTAACAACATGTCACAACCTGAGGACTGTTTAAAATTAAGACTGTTTAAAATTAATATTGAACGTACCAAATGAAGTACAAAGACTGTTTAAAATTAATATTGTTTAAAAGTAATATTTTATGTACCCAACAAATGTCAAATCGATTGACACCTACAGAATGTTTGAAAATGTACCTTTTTGCTATGTAAGCTTTGGCAATATGGTTCTCTGTAAACTTTCATGCCAATAAAGC
The DNA here is from genome assembly GCF_052327205.1 of Somniosus microcephalus. NCBI lineage: Eukaryota > Metazoa > Chordata > Chondrichthyes > Squaliformes > Somniosidae > Somniosus > Somniosus microcephalus. Next base: position 53,199 of record NW_028226208.1, on the reverse strand, counting down.
ATTTGAATTTGAATTTGAATTTGAATTTGAATTTGATTGGGAGTGTGAAAGAGAGAGATTGGGAGTGTGAGAGAGAGAGAGATTGGGAGTGTGAGAGAGAGAGAGATTGGGAGTGTGAGAGAGAGAGAGATTGGGAGTGTGAGAGAGATAGAGATTGGGAGTGAGAGAGAGAGATTGGGAGTGAGAGAGAGAGAGAGATTGGGAGTGTGAGAGAGAGAGAGACTGGGAGTGTGAGAGAGAGATTGGGAGTGTGAGAGAGAGAGACTGGGAGGGTGAGAGAGAGAGAGATTGGGAGTGTGAGAGAGGGAGAGATTGGGAGTGTGAGAGAGAGAGAGATTGGGAGTGAGAGAGAGAGAGAGATTGGGAGAGTGAGAGAGAGAGAGATTGGGAGTGTGAGAGAGAGAGAGATTGGGAGTGTGTGAGAGAGAGACATTGGGAGTGTGAGAGAGAGTTTGGGAGTGTGAGAGAGAGAGATTGGGAGTGTGAGAGAGAGAGTGCTTGGGAGTGAGAGAGAGAGAGAGATTGGGAGTGTGAGAGAGAGAGATTGGGAGTGTGAGAGAGAGAGAGATTGGGAGTGTGAGAGAGAGAGATTGGGAGTGTGAGAGAGAGAGAGATTGGGAGTGTGAGAGAGAGAGAGATTGGGAGTGTGAGAGAGAGAGAGATTGGGAGTGTGAGAGAGAGAGAGATTGGGAGTGTGAGAGAGAGAGAGACTGGGAGTGTGAGAGAGAGATTGGGAGTGTGAGAGAGAGAGACTGGGAGTGTGAGAGAGAGAGATTGGGAGTGTGAGAGAGGGAGAGATTGGGAGTGTGAGAGAGAGAGAGATTGGGAGTGAGAGAGAGAGAGAGATTGGGAGTGTGAGAGAGAGAGATTGGGAGTGTGAGAGAGAGAGAGATTGGGAGTGTGAGAGAGAGAGAGATTGGGAGTGTGTGAGAGAGAGACATTGGGAGTGTGAGAGAGAGATTGGGAGTGTGAGAGAGAGAGATTGGGAGTGTGAGAGAGAGAGAGATTGGGAGTGTGAGAGAGAGAGAGATTGGGAGTGTGTGAGAGGGAGAGATTGGGAGTGTGAGAGAGAGAGAGATTGGGAGTGAGAGAGAGAGAGAGATTGGGAGTGTGAGAGAGGGAGATTGGGAGTGTGAGAGAGAGAGAGATTGGGAGTGTGAGAGAGAGAGATTGGGAGTGTGAGAGAGAGAGATTGGGAGTGTGAGAGAGAGAGATTGGGAGTGTGAGAGAGAGAGATTGGGAGTGTGAGAGAGAGAGAGATTGAGAGTGAGAGAGAGAGAGAGATTGGGAGTGTGAGAGAGGGAGAGATTGGGAGTGTGAGAGAGAGAGAGATTGGGAGTGAGAGAGAGAGAGAGATTGGGAGTGTGAGAGAGAGAGAGATTGGGAGTGTGTGAGAGAGAGAGATTGGGAGTGTGAGAGAGAGATTGGGAGTGTGAGAGAGAGAGATTGGGAGTGTGAGAGAGAGAGAGCGATTGGGAGTGAGAGAGAGAGAGAGATTGGGAGTGTGAGAGAGATTGGAAGTGTGAGAGAGAGAGAGATTGGGAGTGTGAGAGAGATTGGAAGTGTGAGAGAGAGAGAGATTGGGAGTGTGAGAGAGAGAGAGATTGGGAGTGTGAGAGAGAGAGATTGGGAGTGTGAGAGAGAGAGAGATTGGGAGTGTGAGAGAGAGAGAGAGATTGGGAGTGTGAGAGAGAGAGAGATTGGGAGTGTGAGAGAGAGAGATTGGGAGTGTGAGAGAGAGAGAGATTGGGAGTGTGAGAGAGAGAGAGATTGGGAGTGTGAGAGAGAGAGACATTGGGAGTGTGAGAGAGAGATTGGGAGTGTGAGAGAGAGAGATTGGGAGTGTGAGAGAGAGAGAGATTGGGAGTGTGAGAGAGAGAGAGATTGGGAGTGTGTGAGAGGGAGAGATTGGGAGTGTGAGAGAGAGAGAGATTGGGAGTGAGAGAGAGAGAGAGATTGGGAGTGTGAGAGAGAGAGATTGGGAGTGTGAGAGAGAGAGATTGGGAGTGTGAGAGAGAGAGAGATTGGGAGTATGAGAGAGAGAGACAGAGAGAGAGAGAGACAGAGAGACAGAGAGAGAGAGAGAGAGACAGAGAGAGACAGAGAGAGAGACAGAGAGAGAGAGAGACAGAGAGAGAGAGAGAGAGAGACAGAGAGAGAGAGAGACGGGGGGAAGAGAGAGAGAGGTGGGGGTGCCGGATCGGGTCGGGACTGTCGGGCCTGGAGAGCGAGCAAGCCCGGGGCCTGAAACCCGAGAAACTCCGGGGTCGGAGAAACTCGGACATACACCGAGCCGGGCCGGGCCGGGACTGCACAGCCGAGCCGAGAGGCTGGGACCAGGGCAGAAGCCCGGAGAGAGCGTTGGGAGCTGAGAGCTGAGAGCGCGAAATTTGAATGAAGGGAAACGGCTGAAAGGAGAAAAGGAGCAAAGAGAGGTAACTGCACCTAGAGAGAGAGAGACGGAGCGAGAGAGCGTGAGAGAGAGAGAGAGGAGAGGAAACACCACCTGGAGAGAAAAAGCTGGAGAGAGAGAGAAACAGAGGCCTGAACTGCGAGACCGGGAGGAGCAGCCCGAACCAGGACAGTAAATAAGAGGCCTGGGGAAGGTGAACCCGAGAACGCGAGGCGCAGAGACCGCGGGATCGGAGACCGGGAGGAGCGGCCCGAACCGGGAAAACGATTAAGAGGCCTGGTGGAGGGCGAACCCGAGACCGCAAAAACGAGTAAGAGGCCTGGGGAGGGTGAACCCGAGACCGCAAGGTCGGAGAACGGGAGGAGCGGCCCGAACCGGGAAAACGAGTAAGAGACCTGGGGAGGGTGAACCCGAGACCGCGAGGCCCAGAGACCGCGGGAACGGAGACCGGGAGACCAGGGCAGAAAACAGCCTGGTGAGTCAAAAAACCCGGGGGCCTGAGACCGACACGACGACGCGAGGAGATCCGCCCAGGGCGCGGAGGGCGAATGAGTCCGGGGCACGGAGAGTGGACGAGTTTGGAGCACAGAGAGAGAGAGCGGGTCCGAGACCCGGAGAGCGAGTGAAAGAGTCGGAAGAGGAAAAAAAAAAAAAAGCCGGAGAAATAAGTTTTACCTAATTCTACCTAAGTTTCATTTTAGTTAAAGTTAGTTCGGAAAAAGTTTAATTTTATTTAAATTTAGCTCGAAAAAAAAAAAACCTGAAAAAAGAACAACAAACCCGCGAGGAAAAGGAATAGAAACCCGAGAGAAACGATAAACTACCCGAACCAAGAGCCTGTGAGAAAAAGAGAAAGATAAACCTTTAAGAGCAGCTATATCAAAGATGAACCCCTGAAAAACTCCCAATTTTGGACCTAAAAGTGGGCTAAGGTGGAACACGACACAAAAAAGAGAAAAAAAAAGTTATCTATCTGAGACAAAAAACAAACGACTACAATGAGCAGGGAAATGATATATCCTGAGCAATGCACAAAAAATAAAGCAAAGGAAAAATACAAGTACACAACACGAAAAAATAACCCAGAAATCCTCTACGTTGACGATACCACACACAAAGGGACTAAGCTGAAGAACAACCTCATATTCTACACCGAATACGTCACCTCCTGGAAGGAGACTTTACAAAAACACTACGCATACGTCTCCAGTGAAGGTATTGGCAGTGGAGGCAGACTGAAAATATGTAAAGATGGAAACCTAGATAAAGATGACCCCCTGCTAACCATAAGCTACTACAACAAAAATAGAAAGATCATGATACAGGGGAATGTGGAAAATCTGGACACCTTCGAAAAGGAATTCCCCCAGTTGAAAACTAAGGCAGACACAAAGAGGACCAATGGACAGGAAGCAAAAGAGAGTCGAACAGAGGATGATGAGAGCCAAGTGGAGGAAGAAGAAGAGAGACCAGCAGAGGAAAACACCTCCCTGTCCATCTCCACCCCCCCCACACCTCTCAACGAAAACAAAATGATGAAAGAGAATCTGGCCAAACTAGAACTTGATTTCAACGAATACAGAGAAACACTGGCCAAGAATTTGAAGGAGGAATTCAAACAGCTAAAAACGGAACACGAGTCCACCATCCACAAGATGAGAAAGACCATAGAGGAGCAAAGAAATGAGATCAAAGAACTCCGTACTCAACAAAACAAAACGAAGGAGACCGTAGAAAGGCTCAGCAGGCAACACAAACCTCTTAAGGTCCAAAAACCTGAGGACACAAAAACAACACACACAAAGACACAGAACCCGCCGGATGCCACCCCACACGAAGACACACCGAAAGCCACAAACCCCGCTCCAACCAGCCCTCAGTCGAGTCATGCCCAGACTACTGCTACCCAGTCCTCACACACAGGAACACAAAAACCGACAGATACCCCCCCAAACGATGACACACCGAAAGCCCCAAACCCCGCTCCTGCCACACAACATATCCCAGAAACCCAGCCAACAACCAGCCACCAGGCGAGCCCTACCCAGACTACTGTTACCCAGTCTGAAAAACCAGCCCCTCAGGCGGTCCTGCTGACCGACTCCAACGGAAAGTTTCTGGACCCCCAGAGGCTGTTCCCAGACCATCAAGTCCTGAAAAAATGGTGCAGCAACACAGGCCAAGCAATGAAGATCCTGAACAAAGAATCCCTTGGAAGCCCCAAATGGATTGTGATCCACACAGGCACGAACGACCTACGCACCCTACAGGAAGGCACGGCTAGGGCGGTGAGCAGGATGGCAGAAAAGGCCAGCAGGGAATTCCCCGAGGCGCGGATCGTGATCTCCACACTACTGCCCAGAAAGGACACCCCAGCCTATATAATCCACAACACCAACAGGGAGATCGACACGAGATGTTCTGTCCTCCCCAACGTCTCCCTGGCCCATCATCCAAACATCAACACAAGGGACCTCTATGACGAAATACATCTACTCAAACAGCGGATGTGGGTCTTCGCAAGAAACCTCATAAACACTGCCAAAAGACGCAGCCCTCCCACCCCCTCTACCATTGGGAGCCCAAACAGGACCACCAATGTCCCCCACCCCCCTTTACAAAACCAACAACAGAACCGTGCTTTTATACCTGACCCAAGACCCCCCTCTAGACCACAGACTGTAGACCAAGAACTGAGAAAGATCATGACGATGCTGAACAGCCTGATAGAAAGCCGGAGAAATTATTAATATTGTTATTTATCATTATCATTATTGTTATCTTATCAGTATTATTACTATTATTAGATAGATATATGTGCATGCCTCATGAAATTTATACTAAATCATCATTTAGCATTATAGAAAATAGTGTTTCCACACTCATCCCACAAAATAGGTCCATTTTATTTCGTTTTATTGAACTATATAAATGCGTTCTTTCCACATAAGCTGCTGGAATATCCAGGGCCTCCGCTCCTCAACTTTTGGGATGAAGAGTACAGACCCTGAATTCCTAAAAGCTATAAAAGACATTGATATAATTGTGTTAACAGAAACATGGTGCCAAAAGGACGTGCCGACCCACTGTCCTCCAATGTACCATGAAATCATTGTGCCCTCAGTAAAGAACACTAAAACACGCAAGGGCAGAACCTCCGGGGGAATATTGGTGTGGTATAAGGGAGAACTGGACAAACACATCTCACCGGTAAAACAGGGGAAATCACACGTATGGCTAAAACTAGATAAAAATATAGGAATAGCAAAAAAAGATGTTTACTTATGTGCGATCTACATACCTCCAATAGATTCGCCATATTTCGAAGAGGAGTTATTTGATACTCTCCACATGGAAATCAGCCATTTCCAGGCCCAAGGAAAGGTGATAATATGTGGGGACCTAAATGCAAGGACCGGTTGTGAACCTGACTTCATAGACCCACAGGGAAACAACCATGTGTTTGGCCAGACCCCTTTAGATGTCACACCAGCCATCGCAAATCGGAACAACCTTGATCGTGAAATAAATAAAAGTGGTAGGGAGGTAGTGCAACTCTGCCGAGCCTTAGGCCTGTACATAGTTAATGGTAGGTTCAGAGGGGACTCCCTAGGGAGACTCACATACTCCTCAACTCTTGGGTCTAGTGTGGTGGACTATACAATCACTGACCTGGACCCCTGCGATATCAACGCATTCACTGTCAGGCAGCAATCCCCCCTCTCAGACCATAACCAAATAAATGTGTACCTTAAACTTTCTGCCCAAACTACAGACACAAAAAAGGAACCCAGTAAGCTACATAAAATAAACCAGACATACAGATGGGCCCCAGACAGTGGAGATAAATTCATCACAGCACTAAATTCACCTGATCTCACAAGTACAATTTCAAAATTTAAAGAAAATCTATATGAGATCACCAGAGATGGTGTAAACACGGCCATAGAGGATATAAATATGATCTTCCATGAGGCAGCTGTAAAAGCCGACCTCGTGAAACAGAAGAGGAAGCGTCACAAAAGACAAAATAAAAATATGAAATGGTTTGACCACGAATGCAAAAATGCCAGAAAAGACCTGAGAAAAATATCAAACCAAAAGCATCGGCAACCAAACAATCCGGACCTACGTACTAGATACAATGAAACCCTCAAAAGATATAAACACACCATTAGGAACAAAACACAAAACTATACCCACAAAATACTCGAAGAAATTGAAAACTCCACCAATCCAAAACAATTCTGGGAAATGTGGAATAACCTGAGTACAACACAATTGCAAGCATTACCAATCCAAGATGGCGACATCTGGAGAACACATTTTGAAAACCTCTACAAAGACATCCCAATAAACGAAACAAACCCAAGTCAACATCAGGTCACAGAAAAACTCCACACATTAGAAGCAACAATTAAAGACAACCAAAACCCTCTAGACTCCCCAATCACATGGAAAGAACTGGTCACAAAAACAAAATCTCCCCACCTAAAGAAAGCCTGTGGCCCAGACAACATCAAAAATGAAATGCTCAAGTTCAGCAATATGGAGATGCAGGGTGCGATACTCAAACTATTCAACATCATATTACGCTCAGGCTGTTTTCCCGATATCTGGTGCCAAGGACTAATCTCCCCCATATATAAAAGTGGAAACAAATCAGACCCAAATAACTACCACGGCATCTGTGTCAACAGTTGTCTAGGGAAGTTATTCTGCAGTATTCTAAATAGTAGATTACTTGATTTTCTTAACAAACATAATATCCTCAGAAAAAACCAAATAGGCTTTCTTCCAAAACACTGCACCGCCGACCATATCTATACCCTTCACACCCTCATTGAAAAACATAAACACCAAACAAAAAATGGGAAAGAGAGAGATTGGGAGTGTGAGAGAGAGAGAGATTGGGAGTGTGAGAGAGAGAGATTGGGAGTGAGAGAGGGAGAGATTGGGAGTGTGAGAGAGAGAGAGAGATTGGGATTGTGAGAGAGAGAGAGATGGGGAGTGAGAGAGAGAGAGATTGGGAGTGTGAGAGAGAGAGATTGGGAGTGAGAGAGAGAGAGACTGGGAGTGTGAGAGAGAGAGAGATTGGCAGTGAGAGAGAGAGAGATTGTGAGTGTGAGAGAGAGATTGGGAGTGTGAGAGAGAGAGACTGGGAGTGTGAGAGAGAGAGAGATTGGCACTGAGAGAGAGAGAGATTGGGGGCTTTCTTCCAAAACACCGCACCGCCGACCATATCTATACCCTTCACACCCTCATTGAAAAACATCAACACCAAACAAAAAATGGGAAAATATTCGCCTGTTTCATCGACTTCAAGAAAGCCTTTGACTCTATATGGCACGAAGGGCTCTATTATAAACTTCTTCAGTGTGGAATAGGGGGCAAAGTCTATGACCTTATTAAATCAATGTATCTGAAAAACAAATGCGGGGTCAAAATTGGAGACAAACGCACCGATTTCTTCACCCAGAGAAGAGGCGTCCGGCAGGGCTGCAATTTGAGCCCGACCCTGTTCAACATATACATAAATGAATTAGCAGACATGCTGGAGCAAAGCGAGTCACCAGGTCTCCGTCTCCTGGATGGAGAAGTGAAGTCCCTGTTCTATGCGGACGACCTGGTTCTGCTGTCTCCCACAGAACAGGGATTACAACAACAACTAGACCTACTCGACAAATACTGCCAAAATTGGGCTCTAACAGTAAATCTAAAGAAAACCAACATCATGATTTTTCAGAAAAGACCCAGATGTCAGGAAAACAAATACCAGTTTACCCTCAGTGATACCACTATAGGACACACTATGAGCTACACCTACCTTGGTCTAACTATTACAGCATCAGGGAGCTTCAGCATAGCAGTGAATGCACTAAAAGAAAAAGCCCGAAGAGCCCTATATGCAATAAAAAGAAAATTCTACAACATCCAAATCCCAATCAAAATCTGGCTCAAAATTTTTGACAGCATAATCCTGCCCATTGCACTGTACGGTAGTGAAGTATGGGGCCCGCTAAATCACCAAAGCTACACTAAATGGGAAAAACACACAATAGAAGCCCTACATGCAGAATTCTGCCGAAGCATCCTTCGCACCCAAAGAAAAACGCCAACAAATGCATGCAGAGCCGAACTAGGCAGATACCCACTGATAATAAACATCCAAAAACGAGCACTAAACTTCCTAAATCACCTCAAATCTAGCTCCCCAGACACCCTTCATTTCAAAGCCTTTCAGACCCAAGAGCTAAACCCAGAAAAGAGTCCCCTGAGTCAGCTGCTACTGAAACTAAGTACTCAGCCGGACCCTGACCAGCCCCAGACCAACACAGCCGTCCAAACACCAATCCGAGTGAACCAAATCATTAAAAAATGCAAAGAAACCTACCTGGAACATTGGAACAAAATAACCGAAAGCCAAAGCAGATTAGAATGTTACCGGGCCCTAAAAAGAGAATATAAACTGACAGACTACCTCACGACCATCAGAGACACAAAACAGAGACAGACCCTCACCAGGTACAGACTAAGCGACCACCAACTGGAAATTGAAAAAGGCAGATACAAGAAATCCTGGCAGCCTAGAGAGAATAGAATATGCGATCAATGTCTGGCTGGCGAGGTTGAAACAGAAATGCATTTCCTCCTAAAATGCGAAAAATTCAACACATCAAGAAACATATTATTCAACAAGCTAAGCCAAACAACCCCAGATTTCAAGGAATTGGATGATCTGTCAAAATTGAGATTAGTCCTAGGAGAAGGAGACAGACCATACCTTGGGGCTAAATATGTAACAACATGTCACAACCTGAGGACTGTTTAAAAGTAAGACTGTTTAAAATTAATATTGAACGTACCAAATGAAGTAGAAAGACTGTTTAAAATTAATATTGTTTAAAAGTAATATTGTATATACCCAACAAATGTCAAATCGATTGACACCTACAGAATGTTGGAAAACTGTACCTTTTTGCTATGTAAGCTTTGGCAATATGGTTCTATGTAAACTTTCATGCCAATAAAGCATTTGAACTGAAAAAAAAAAAAAAAAACTGAGAGAGAGAGATTGGGAGTGTGAGAGAGAGAGAGACTGGGAGTGTGAGAGAGAGATTGGGAGTGTGAGAGAGAGAGACTGGGAGTGTGAGAGAGAGAGAGATTGGGAGTGTGAGAGAGGGAGAGATTGGGAGTGTGAGAGAGAGAGAGATTGGGAGTGTGAGAGAGAGAGAGATTGGGAGTGTGTGAGAGAGAGACATTGGGAGTGTGAGAGAGAGATTGGGAGTGTGAGAGGGAGAGATTGGGAGTGTGAGAGAGAGAGAGTGATTGGGAGTAAGAGAGAGAGAGAGATTGGGAGTGTGAGAGAGAGAGATTGGGAGTGTGAGAGAGAGAGAGATTGGGAGTGTGAGAGAGAGAGAGATTGGGAGTGTGAGAGAGAGAGAGATTGGGAGTGTGAGAGAGATAGAGATTGGGAGTGAGAGAGAGAGATTGGCAGTGAGAGAGAGAGAGAGATTGGGAGTGTGAGAGAGAGAGAGACTGGGAGTGTGAGAGAGAGATTGGGAGTGTGAGAGAGAGAGACTGGGAGTGTGAGAGAGAGAGAGATTGGGAGTGTGAGAGAGAGAGATTGGAAGTGTGCGAGAGAGAGAGATTGGGAGTGTGAGAGAGAGAGAGAGATTGGGAGTGTGAGAGAGAGAGATTGGGAGTGTGAGAGAGAAAGAGATTGGGAGTGTGAGAGAGAGAGATTGGGAGTGTGAGAGAGAGAGAGGTTGGGAGTGTGAGAGAGAGAGAGATTGGGAGTGTGAGAGAGAGATTGGGAGTGAGAGAGAGAGAGAGATTGGGAGTGTGAGAGAGAGAGAGACTGGGAGTGTGAGAGAGAGATTGGGAGTGTGAGAGAGAGAGACTGGGAGTGTGAGAGAGAGAGAGATTGGGAGTGTGAGAGGGAGAGATTGGGAGTGTGAGAGAGAGAGAGATTGGGAGTGAGAGAGAGAGAGAGATTGGGAGTGTGAGAGAGAGAGACATTGGGAGTGTGAGAGAGAGATTGGGAGTGTGAGAGAGAGAGATTGGGAGTGTGAGAGAGAGAGAGATTGGGAGTGTGTGAGAGAGAGACATTGGGAGTGTGAGAGAGAGATTGGGAGTGTGAGAGAGAGCGATTGGGAGTGTGAGAGAGAGAGTGATTGGGAGTGAGAGAGAGAGAGAGATTGGGAGTGTGAGAGAGAGAGATTGGGAGTGTGAGAGAGAGAGAGATTGGGAGTGTGAGAGAGAGAGAGATTGGGAGTGTGAGAGAGAGATTGGGAGTGTGAGAGAGAGAGAGATTGGGAGTGTGAGAGAGAGAGAGATTGGGAGTGTGAGAGAGAGAGAGACTGGGAGTGTGAGAGAAAGATTGGGAGTGTGAGAGAGAGAGACTGGCTCTCTCTCTCAATTCCCCGAGGCGCGGATCGTGATCTCCACACTACTGCCCAGAAAGGACACCCCAGCCTATATAATCCACAACACCAACAGGGAGATCGACACGAGATGTTCTGTCTTCCCCAACGTCTACCTGGCCCATCATCCAAACATCAACACAAGGGACCTCTATGACGAAATACATCTACTCAAACAGCGGATGTGGGTCTTTGCAAAAAACCTCATAAACACTGCCAAAAGACGCAGCCCTCCCACCCCCTCTACCATTGGGAGCCGTAACCCAAACAGGACCACCAATGTCCCCCACCCCCCTTTACAAAACCAACAACAGAACCGTGCTTTTATACCTGACCCAAGACCCCCCTCTAGACCACAGACTGTAGACCAAGAACTGAGAAAGATCATGACGATGCTGAACAGCCTGATAGAAAGCCGGAGAAATTATTAATATTGTTATTTATCATTATCATTATTGTTATCTTATCAGTATTATTACTACTATTAGATAGATATATGTGCATGCCTCATGAAATTTATACTAAATCATCATTTAGCATTATAGAAAATAGTGTTTCCACACTCATCCCACAAAATAGGTCCATTTTATTTCGTTTTATTGAACTATATAAATGCGTTCTTTCCACATAAGCTGCTGGAATATCCAGGGCCTCCGCTCCTCAACTTTTGGGATGAAGAGTACAGACCCTGAATTCCTAAAAGCTATAAAAGACATTGATATAATTGTGTTAACAGAAACATGGTGCCAAAAGGACATGCCGACCCACTGTCCCCCAATGTACCATGAAATTATTGTGCCTTCAGTAAAGAACATTAAGACACGCAAGGGCAGAACCTCCGGGGGAATCCTGGTGTGGTATAAAGGAGAACTGAACAAACACATCTCACCGATAAAACAGGGAAAATCACACGTATGGCTAAAATTAGATAAAAATATAGGAATAGCAAAAAACGATGTTTACTTATGTGCGATCTACATACCTCCAATAGAATCGCCATATTTTGAAGAGGAGATATTTGACACTCTCCACATGGAAATCAGCCATTTCCAGGCCCAAGGAAAGGTGCTACTATGTGGGGACCTAAATGCAAGGACAGGATGTGAACCTGACTTCATAGACCCACAGGGCAACAACCATGTGTTTGGCCAGACCCCTTTAGATGTCACACCAGCCATCGCAAACCGAAACAACCTCGATTGTGAAATAAATAAAAGCGGTAGGGAGGTAGTGCAACTCTGCCGAGCCTTAGGCCTGTACATAGTTAACGGTAGGTTCAGAGGGGACTCCTTAGGGAGACTCACATATTCCTCAACTCTTGGGTCTAGTGTGGTGGATTATACAATCACTGACCTGGACCCCTGCGATATCAACGCATTCACTGTCAGGCAGCAATCCCCCCTCTCAGACCATAACCAAATAAATGTGTACCTTAAACTTTCTGCCCAAACTACAGACACAAAAAAGGAACCCAGTAAGCTACATAAAATAAACCAGACATACAGATGGGCCCCAGACAGTGGAGATAAATTCATCACAGCACTAAATTCACCTGATCTCACAAGTAAAATTTCAAAATTTAAAGAAAATCTATATGAGATCACCAGAGATGGGGTAAACATGGCCATAGAGGATATAAATATGATCTTTCATGAGGCAGCTGTAAAAGCCGACCTCGTGAAACAGAAGAGGAAGAGTCACAAAAGACAAAACAAAAATAAGAAATGGTTTGACCACGAATGCAAAAATGCCAGAAAAGACCTGAGAAAAATATCAAACCAAAAGCATCGCCAACCAAACAATCCGGACCTACGTACTAGATACAATGAAACCCTCAAAAGATATAAACACACCATTAGGAACAAAACACAAAACTATACCCACAAAATACTAGAAGAAATTGAAAACTCCACCAACCCAAAACAATTCTGGGAAATGTGGAATAACCTGAGTACAACACAATTGCAAGCATTACCAATCCAAGATGGCGACATCTGGAGAACACATTTTGAAAACCTCTACAAAGACATCCCAATAAACGAAACAAACCCAAGTCAACATCAGGTCACAGAAAAACTCCACACATTAGAAGCAACAATCAAAGACAACCAAAACCCTCTAGACTCCCCAATCACATGGAAAGAAATGGCCACAAAAACAAAATCTCTCCACCTAAAGAAAGCCTGTGGCCCAGACAACATCAAAAATGAAATGCTCAAGTTCAGCAATATGGAGATGCAGGGTGCGGTACTCAAATTATTCAACATCATATTACATTCAGGCTGTTTTCCCGATATCTGGTGCCAAGGACTAATCTCCCCCATATATAAAAGCGGAAACAAATCAGACCCAAATAACTACCGCGGCATCTGTGTCAACAGTTGTCTAGGGAAGTTATTCTGCAGTATTCTAAATAGTAGATTACTTGATTTTCTTAACAAACATAATATCCTCAGAAAAAACCAAATAGGCTTTCTTCCAAAACACCGCACCGCCGACCATATCTATACCCTTCACACCCTCATTGAAAAACATATACACCAAACAAAAAATGGGAAAATATTCGCCTGTTTCATCGACTTCAAGAAAGCCTTTGACTCTATATGGCACGAAGGGCTCTATTATAAACTTCTTCAATGTGGAATAGGGGGCAAAGTCTATGACCTTATTAAATCAATGTATCTGAAAAACAAATGCGGGGTCAAAATTGGAGACAAACGCACCGATTTCTTCACCCAGAGAAGAGGCGTCCGGCAGGGCTGCAATTTGAGCCCGACCCTGTTCAACATATACATAAATGAATTAGCAGACATGCTGGAGCAAAGCGAGTCACCAGGTCTCCGTCTCCTGGATGGAGAAGTGAAATCCCTGTTCTATGCGGACGACCTGGTTCTGCTGTCTCCCACAGAACAGGGATTACAGCAACAACTAGACCTACTCGACAAATACTGCCAAAATTGGGCTCTAACAGTAAATCTAAAGAAAACCAACATCATGATTTTTCAAAAAAGGCCCAGATGTCAGGAAAACAAATACCAGTTTACCCTCAGTGATATCACTATAGGACACACTATGAGCTACACCTACCTTGGTCTAACTATTACAACATCAGGGAGCTTCAGCATAGCAGTGAATGCACTAAAAGAAAAAGCCCGAAGAGCCCTATATGCAATAAAAAGAAAATTCTACAACATCCAAATCCCAATCAAAATCTGGCTCAAAATATTTGACAGCATAATCCTGCCCATTGCACTGTACGGTAGTGAAGTATGGGGCCCGCTAAATCACCAAAGCTACACTAAATGGGAAAAACATACAATAGAAGCCCTACATGCAGAATTCTGCCGAAGCATCCTTCGCACCCAAAGAAAAACGCCAACAAATGCATGCAGAGCCGAACTAGGCAGATACCCACTGATAATAAACATCCAAAAACGAGCACTAAACTTCCTAAATCACCTCAAATCTAGCTCCCCAGACACCCTTCATTTCAAAGCCTTTCAGACCCAAGAGCTAAACCCAGAAAAGAGTCCCCTGAGTCAGCTGCTACGGAAACTAAGTACTCAGCCGGACCCTGACCAGCCCCAGACCAACACAGCCGTCCAAACACCAATCCGAGTGAACCAAATCATTAAAAAATGCAAAGAAACCTACCTGGAACATTGGAACAAAATAACCGAAAGCCAAAGCAGATTAGAATGTTACCGGGCCCTAAAAAGAGAATATAAACTGGCAGACTACCTCACGACCATCAGAGACACAAAACAGAGACAGACCCTCACCAGGTACAGACTAAGCGACCACCAACTGGAAATTGAAAAAGGCAGATACAAGAAATCCTGGCAGCCTAGAGAGAATAGAATATGCGATCAATGTCTGGCTGGCGAGGTTGAAACAGAAATGCATTTCCTCCTAAAATGCGAAAAATTCAACACATCAAGAAACATATTATTCAACAAGCTAAGCCAAACAACCCCAGATTTCAAGGAATTGGATGATCTGTCAAAATTGAGATTAGTCCTAGGAGAAGGAGACAGACCATACCTTGGGGCCAAATATGTAACAACATGTCACAACCTGAGGACTGTTTAAAAGTAAGACTGTTTAAAATTAATATTGAACGTACCAAATGAAGTACAAAGACTGTTTAAAATTAATATTGTTTAAAAGTAATATTGTATGTACCCAACAAATGTCAAATCGATTGACACCTACAGAATGTTGGAAAACTGTACCTTTTTGCTATGTAAGCTTTGGCAATATGGTTCTCTGTAAACTTTCATGCCAATAAAGCATTTTAATTGGAATTGGAATTGGAATTGGACTGGGAGTGTGAGAGAGAGAGAGATTGGGAGTGTGAGAGAGAGAGAGATTGGGAGTGAGAGAGAGAGAGAGATTGGGAGTGTGAGAGAGAGAGAGATTGGGAGTGTGAGAGAGAGAGAGATTGGGAGTTTGAGAGAGAGAGAGATTGGGAGTGTGAGAGAGATAGAGATTGGGAGTGAGAGAGAGAGATTGGGAGTGAGAGAGAGAGAGAGATTGGGAGTGTGAGAGAGAGAGAGACTGGGAGTGTGAGAGAGAGATTGGGAGTGTGAGAGAGAGAGACTGGGAGTGTGAGAGAGAGAGAGATTGGGAGTGTGAGAGAGGGAGAGATTGGGAGTGTGAGAGAGAGAGAGATTGGGAGTGAGAGAGAGAGAGAGATTGGGAGTGTGAGAGAGAGAGAGATTGGGAGTGTGAGAGAGAGAGAGATTGGGAGTGTGTGAGAGAGAGACATTGGGAGTGTGAGAGAGAGATTGGGAGTGTGAGAGAGAGAGATTGGGAGTGTGAGAGAGAGAGTGATTGGGAGTGAGAGAGAGAGAGAGATTGGGAGTGTGAGAGAGAGAGATTGGGAGTGTGAGAGAGAGAGAGAGATTGGGAGTGTGAGAGAGAGAGAGATTGGGAGTGTGAGAGAGAGAGAGATTGGGAGTGTGAGAGAGAGAGATTGGGAGTGTGAGAGAGAGAGAGATTGGGAGTGTGAGAGAGAGAGAGATTGGGAGTGGGAGAGAGAGAGAGACTGGGAGTGTGAGAGAGAGATTGGGAGTGTGAGAGAGAGAGATTGGGAGTGTGAGAGAGAGAGATTGGGAGTGTGAGAGAGAGAGAGATTGGGAGTGTGAGAGAGAGAGATTGGGAGTGTGAGAGAGAGAGATTGGGAGTGTGAGAGAGATTGGGAGTGTGAGAGAGAGAGATTGGGAGTGTGAGAGAGAGAGATTGGGAGTGTGAGAGAGAGAGATTGGGAGTGTGAGAGAGAGAGATTGGGAGTGTGAGAGAGAGAGAGATTGGGAGTGAGAGAGAGAGAGAGATAGGGAGTGTGAGAGAGGGAGAGATTGGGAGTGTGAGAGAGAGAGAGATTGGGAGTGAGAGAGAGAGAGAGATTGGGAGTGTGAGAGAGAGAGAGATTGGGAGTGTGTGAGAGAGAGAGATTGGGAGTGTGAGAGAGAGATTGGGAGTGTGAGAGAGAGAGATTGGGAGTGTGAGAGAGAGATTGGGAGTGTGAGAGAGAGAGAGCGATTGGGAGTGAGAGAGAGAGAGAGATTGGGAGTGTGAGAGAGATTGGAAGTGTGAGAGAGAGAGAGATTGGGAGTGTGAGAGAGATTGGAAGTGTGTGAGAGAGAGAGATTGGGAGTGTGAGAGAGAGAGAGATTGGGAGTGTGAGAGAGAGAGAGATTGGGAGTGAGAGAGAGAGATTGGAAGTGAGAGAGAGAGAGAGATTGGGAGTGTGAGAGAGAGAGAGATTGGGAGTGTGAGAGAGAGAGAGAGATTGGGAGTGTGAGAGAGAGAGAGATTGGGAGTGTGAGAGAGAGAGAGATTGGGAGTGTGAGAGAGAGAGAGAGATTGGGAGTGTGAGAGAGAGAGAGATTGGGAGTGTGAGAGAGAGAGATTGGGAGTGAGAGAGCGAGATTGGGAGTGAGAGAGAGAGATTGGGAGTGTGAGAGAGAGAGAGATTGGGAGTGTGAGAGAGAGAGATATTGGGAGTGTGAGAGAGAGAGAGATTGGGAGTGTGAGAGAGAGAGAGATTGGCAGAGTGAGAGAGAGAGAGATTGGGAGTGTGAGAGAGAGAGAGATTGGGAGTGTGAGAGAGAGAGAGATTGGGAGTGAGAGAGAGAGATTGGGAGTGAGAGAGAGAGAGTTTGGGAGTGTGAGAGAGAGAGAGATTGGGAGTGTGAGAGAGAGTGAGAGATTGGGAGTGTGAGAGAGAGAGAGATTGGAAGTGTGTGTGAGAGAGAGAGAGATTGGGAGTGTGAGAGAGAGAGAGAGATTGGGAGTGTGAGAGAGAAAGAGATTGGGAGTGAGAGAGAGAGAGATTGGGAGTGTGAGAGAGAGAGAGAGATATGGAGTGTGAGAGAGATAGAGATTGGGAGTGTGAGAGAGGTTGAAACAGAAATGCATTTCCTCCTAAAATGCGAAAAATTCAACACATCAAGAAACATATTATTCAACAAGCTAAGCCAAACAACCCCAGATTTCAAGGAATTGGATGACCTGTCAAAATTGAGATTAGTCCTGGGAGAAGGAGACAGACCATACCTTGGAGCCAAATATGTAACAACAAATCACAACCTGAGGACTGTTTAAAATTAAGACTGTTTAAAATTAATATTGAACGTACCAAATGAAGTACAAAGACTGTTTAAAATTAATATTGTTTAAAAGTAATATTGTATGTACCCAACAAATGTCAAATCGATTGACACCTACAGAATGTTTGAAAATGTACCTTTTTGCTATGTAAGCTTTGGCAATATGGTTCTCTGCAAACTTTCATGCCAATAAAGCATTTGAATTTGAATTTGAATTTGAATTTGAATTTGATTGGGAGTGTGAGAGAGAGAGATTGGGAGTGTGAGAGAGAGAGAGATTGGGAGTGTGAGAGAGAGAGAGATTGGGAGTGTGAGAGAGAGAGAGAGATTGGGAGTGTGAGAGAGATAGAGATTGGGAGTGAGAGAGAGAGATTGGGAGTGAGAGAGAGAGAGAGACTGGGAGTGTGAGAGAGAGATTGGGAGTGTGAGAGAGAGAGACTGGGAGTGTGAGAGAGAGAGAGATTGGGAGTGTGAGAGAGGGAGAGATTGGGAGTGTGAGAGAGAGAGAGATTGGGAGTGAGAGAGAGAGAGAGATTGGGAGTGTGAGAGAGAGAGAGATTGGGAGTGTGAGAGAGAGAGAGATTGGGAGTGTGTGAGAGAGAGACATTGGGAGTGTGAGAGAGAGATTGGGAGTGTGAGAGAGAGAGATTGGGAGTGTGAGAGAGAGAGTGATTGGGAGTGAGAGGGAGAGAGAGATTGGGAGTGTGAGAGAGAGAGATTGGGAGTCTGAGAGAGAGAGAGATTGGGAGTGTGAGAGAGAGATTGGGAGTGTGAGAGAGAGATTGGGAGTGTGAGAGAGAGAGAGATTGGGAGTGTGAGAGAGAGAGAGATTGGGAGTGTGAGAGAGAGAGAGACAGGGAGTGTGAGAGAAAGATTGGGAGTGTGAGAGAGAGAGACTGGGAGTGTGAGAGAGAGAGAGATTGGGAGTGTGAGAGAGGGAGAGATTGGGAGTGTGAGAGAGAGAGAGATTGGGAGTGAGAGAGAGAGAGAGATTGGGAGTGTGAGAGAGAGAGATTGGGAGTGTGAGAGAGAGAGAGATTGGGAGTGTGAGAGAGAGAGAGATTGGGAGTGTGTGAGAGATAGACATTGGGAGTGTGAGAGAGAGATTGGGAGTGTGAGAGAGAGAGATTGGGAGTGTGAGAGAGAGAGAGATTGGGAGTGTGAGAGAGAGAGAGAGATTGGGAGTGTGTGAGAGGGAGAGATTGGGAGTGTGAGAGAGAGAGAGATTGGGAGTGAGAGAGAGAGAGAGATTGGGAGTGTGAGAGAGAGAGATTGGGAGTGTGAGAGAGAGAGATTGGGAGTGTGAGAGAGAGAGAGATTGGGAGTGTGAGAGAGAGAGATTGGGAGTGTGAGAGAGAGAGATTGGGAGTGTGAGAGAGATTGGGAGTGTGAGAGAGAGAGATTGGGAGTGTGAGAGAGAGAGATTGGGAGTGTGAGAGAGAGAGATTGGGAGTGTGAGAGAGAGAGAGATTGGGAGTGAGAGAGAGAGAGAGATTGGGAGTGTGAGAGAGGGAGAGATTGGGAGTGTGAGAGAGAGAGAGATTGGGAGTGAGAGAGAGAGAGAGATTGGGAGTGTGAGAGAGAGAGAGATTGGGAGTGTGTGAGAGAGAGAGATTGGGAGTGTGAGAGAGAGATTGGGAGTGTGAGAGAGAGAGATTGGGAGTGTGAGAGAGAGATTGGGAGTGTGAGAGAGAGAGAGCGATTGGGAGTGAGAGAGAGAGAGAGATTGGGAGTGTGAGAGAGATTGGAAGTGTGAGAGAGAGAGAGATTGGGAGTGTGAGAGAGAGAGAGATTGGGAGTGTGAGAGAGAGAGATTGGGAGTGTGAGAGAGAGACAGATTGGGAGTGTGAGAGAGAGAGAGAGATTGGGACTGTGAGAGAGAGAGAGATTGGGAGTGTGAGAGAGAGAGAGTTTGGGAGTGTGAGAGAGAGAGAGAGATTGGGAGTGTGAGAGAGAGAGAGATTGGGAGTGTGAGAGAGAGAGAGATTGAGAGTGAGAGAGAGAGATTGGGAGTGAGAGAGAGAGAGAGATTGGGAGTGTGAGAGAGAGAGAGATTGGGAGTGTGAGAGAGAGAGATGTTGGGAGTGTGAGAGAGAGAGAGATTGGGAGTGTGAGAGAGAGAGAGAGATTGGCAGTGTGAGAGAGAAAGAGATTGGGAGTGAGAGAGAGAGAGATTGGGAGTGTGAGAGAGAGAGAGAGATATGGAGTGTGAGAGAGATAGAGATTGGGAGTGTGAGAGAGGTTGAAACAGAAATGCATTTCCTCCTAAAATGCGAAAAATTCAACACATCAAGAAACATATTATTCAACAAGCTAAGCCAAACAACCCCAGATTTCAAGGAATTGGATGACCTGTCAAAATTGAGATTAGTCCTGGGAGAAGGAGACAGACCATACCTTGGGGCCAAATATGTAACAACATGTCACAACCTGAGGACTGCTTAAAATTAAGACTGTTTAAAATTAATATTGAACGTACCAAATGAAGTACAAAGACTGTTTAAAATTAATATTGTTTAAAAGTAATATTGTATGTACCCAACAAATGTCAAATCGATTGACACCTACAGAATGTTTGAAAATGTACCTTTTTGCTATGTAAGCTTTGGCAATATGGTTCTCTGTAAACTTTCATGCCAAAAAAGCATTTGAATTTGAATTTGAATTTGAATTTGATTGGGAGTGTGAGAGAGAGAGATTGGGAGTGTGAGAGAGAGAGAGATTGGGAGTGTGAGAGAGAGAGAGATTGGGAGTGTGAGAGAGAGAGAGATTGGGAGTGTGAGAGAGATAGAGATTGGGAGTGAGAGAGAGAGATTGGGAGTGAGAGAGAGAGAGAGATTGGGAGTGTGAGAGAGAGAGAGACTGGGAGTGTGAGAGAGAGATTGGGAGTGTGAGAGAGAGAGACTGGGAGTGTGAGAGAGAGAGAGATTGGGAGTGTGAGAGAGGGAGAGATTGGGAGTGTGAGAGAGAGAGAGATTGGGAGTGAGAGAGAGAGAGAGATTGGGAGTGTGAGAGAGAGAGAGATTGGGAGTGTGAGAGAGAGAGAGATTGGGAGTGTGTGAGAGAGAGACATTGGGAGTGTGAGAGAGAGATTGGGATTGTGAGAGAGAGAGATTGGGAGTGTGAGAGATAGAGTGATTGGGAGTGAGAGAGAGAGAGAGATTGGGAGTGTGAGAGAGAGAGATTGGGAGTGTGAGAGAGAGAGAGAGATTGGGAGTATGAGAGAGAGAGAGATTGGGAGTGTGAGAGAGAGAGAGATTGGGAGTGTGAGAGAGAGAGATTGGGAGTGTGAGAGAGAGAGAGATTGGGAGTGTGAGAGAGAGAGAGATTGGGAGTGTGAGAGAGAGAGAGATTGGGAGTGTGAGAGAGAGAGAGACTGGGAGTGTGAGAGAGAGATTGGGAGTGTGAGAGAGAGAGACTGGGAGTGTGAGAGAGAGAGATTGGGAGTGTGAGAGAGGGAGAGATTGGGAGTGTGTGAGAGAGAGAGATTGGGAGTGAGAGAGAGAGAGAGATTGGGAGTGTGAGAGAGAGAGAGATTGGGAGTGTGAGAGAGACAGAGATTGGGAGTGTGTGAGAGAGAGACATTGGGAGTGTGAGAGAGAGATTGGGAGTGTGAGAGAGAGAGATTGGGAGTGTGAGAGAGAGAGAAATTGGGAGTGTGGGAGAGACAGAGATTGGGAGTGTGTGAGAGGGAGAGATTGGGAGTGTGAGAGAGAGAGAGATTGGGAGTGAGAGAGAGAGAGAGATTCGCCTGTTTCATCGACTTCAAGAAAGCCTTTGACTCTATATGGCACGAAGGGCTCTATTATAAACTTCTTCAGTGTGGAATAGGGGGCAAAGTCTATGACCTTATTAAATCAATGTATCTGAAAAACAAATGCGGGGTCAAAATTGGAGACAAACGCACCGATTTCTTCACCCAGAGAAGAGGCGTCCGGCAGGGCTGCAATTTGAGCCCGACCCTGTTCAACATATACATAAATGAATTAGCAGACATGCTGGAGCAAAGCGAGTCACCAGGTCTCCGTCTCCTGGATGGAGAAGTGAAATCCCTGTTCTATGCGGACGACCTGGTTCTGCTGTCTCCCACAGAACAGGGATTACAGCAACAACTAGACCTACTCGACAAATACTGCCAAAATTGGGCTCTAACAGTAAATCTAAAGAAAACCAACATCATGATTTTTCAAAAAAGGCCCAGATGTCAGGAAAACAAATACCAGTTTACCCTCAGTGATACCACTATAGGACACACTATGAGCTACACCTACCTTGGTCTAACTATTACAGCATCAGGGAGCTTCAGCATAGCAGTGAATGCACTAAAAGAAAAAGCCCGAAGAGCCCTTTCTGCAATAAAAAGAAAATTCTACAACATCCAAATCCCAATCAAAATCTGGCTCAAAATATTTGACAGCATAATCCTGCCCATTGCACTGTACGGTAGTGAAGTATGGGGCCCGCTAAATCACCAAAGCTACACTCAATGGGAAAAACACACAATAGAAGCCCTACATGCAGAATTCTGCCGAAGCATCCTTCGCACCCAAAGAAAAACGCCAACAATTGCATGCAGAGCCGAACTAGGCAGATACCCACTGATAATAAACATCCAAAAACGAGCACTAAACTTCCTAAATCACCTCAAATCTAGCTCCCCAGACACCCTTCATTTCAAAGCCTTTCAGACCCAAGAGCTAAACCCAGAAAAGAGTCCCCTGAGTCAGCTGCTACTGAAACTAAGTACTCAGCCGGACCCTGACCAGCCCCAGACCAACACAGCCGTCCAAACACCAATCCGAGTGAACCAAATCATTAAAAAATGCAAAGAAACCTACCTGGAACATTGGAACAAAATAACCGAAAGCCAAAGCAGATTAGAATGTTACCGGGCCCTAAAAAGAGAATATAAACTGGCAGACTACCTCACGACCATCAGAGACACAAAACAGAGACAGACCCTCACCAGGTACAGACTAAGCGACCACCAACTGGAAATTGAAAAAGGCAGATACAAGAAATCCTGGCAGCCTAGAGAGAATAGAATATGCGATCAATGTCTGGCTGGCGAGGTTGAAACAGAAATGCATTTCCTCCTAAAATGCGAAAAATTCAACACATCAAGAAACATATTATTCAACAAGCTAAGCCAAACAACCCCAGATTTCAAGGAATTGGATGATCTGTCAAAATTGAGATTAGTCCTAGGAGAAGGAGACAGACCATACCTTGGGGCCAAATATGTAACAACATGTCACAACCTGAGGACTGTTTAAAAGTAAGACTGTTTAAAATTAATATTGAACGTACCAAATGAAGTAGAAAGACTGTTTAAAATTAATATTGTTTAAAAGTAATATTGTATGTACCCAACAAATGTCAAATCGATTGACACCTACAGAATGTTGGAAAACTGTACCTTTTTGATATGTAAGCTTTGGCAATATGGTTCTCTGTAAACTTTCATGCCAATAAAGCATTTGAACTGAACTGAACTGAACTGATTGGGAGTGTGAGAGAGAGAGAGATTGGGAGTGTGAGAGAGAGAGAGATTGGGAGTGTGTGAGAGAGAGATTGGAAGTGTGAGAGAGAGAGAGATTGGGAGTGTGAGAGAGAGAGATTGGGAGTGTGAGAGAGAGAGAGATTGGGAGTGTGAGAGAGAGAGATTGGGAGTGAGAGAGAGAGAGATTGGGAGTGTGTGAGAGAGAGAGAGATTGGAAGTGTGAGAGAGAGAGAGATTGGGAGTGTCAGAGAGAGAGAGATTGGGAGTGTGAGAGAGAGAGAGATTGGGAGTGTGAGAGAGAGAGATTGGGAGTGTGAGAGAGAGAGAGAGTGGGAGTGTGAGAGAGAGAGAGATTGGGAGTGTGAGAGAGAGAGAGATTGGGAGTGTGAGAGAGAGAGAGAGATTGGGAGTGTGAGAGAGAGAGAGATTGGGAGTGTGAGAGAGAGAGATTGGGAGTGAGAGAGAGAGAGATTGGGAGTGTGAGAGAGAGAGAGATTGGAAGTGCGAGAGAGAGAGAGATTGGGAGTGTGAGAGAGAGAGATTGGGAGTGTGAGAGAGAGAGAGATTGGGAGTGTGAGAGAGAGAGATTGGGAGTGAGAGGGAGAGAGATTGGGAGTGTGAGAGAGAGAGAGAGATTGGGAGTGTGAGAGAGAGAGAGATTGGGAGTGAGAGAGAGAGAGATTGGGAGTGTGAGAGAGAGAGAGAGATTGGGAGTGTGAGAGAGAGAGAGATTGGGAGTGTGAGAGAGAGAGAGATTGGGCGTGAGAGAGAGAGAGAGATTGGGAGTGTGAGAGAGAGAGAGATTGGGAGTGTGAGAGAGAGAGAGATTGGGAGTGTGAGAGAGAGAGAGATTGGGAGTGTGAGAGAGAGAGATTGGGAGTGTGAGAGAGAGAGATTGGGAGTGTGAGAGAGAGAGATTGGGAGTGCGAGAGAGAGAGAGATTGGGAATGTGAGAGAGAGAGAGATTGGGAGTGAGAGAGAGAGATTGGGAGTGAGAGAGAGAGAGATTGGGAGTGTGAGAGAGAGAGAGAGATTGGGAGTGTGAGAGAGAGAGAGATTGGGAGTGTGAGAGAGAGAGAGAGATTGGGAGTGTGAGAGAGAGAGAGATTGGGAGTGTGAGAGAGAGAGATTGGGAGTGAGAGAGAGAGAGATTGGGAGTGTGAGAGAGAGAGAGATTGGGAGTGTGAGAGAGAGAGAGATTGGGAGTGTGAGAGAGAGAGAGATTGGGAGTGTGAGAGAGAGAGACTGGGAGTGTGAGAGAGAGAGAGATTGGGAGTGTGAGAGAGAGAGAGATTGGGAGTGAGAGAGAGAGAGATTGGGAGTGTGTGAGAGAGAGAGAGATTGGGAGTGTGAGAGAGAGAGAGATTGGGAGTGAGAGAGAGAGAGATTGGGAGTGTGATAGAGAGAGAGAGATTGGGAGTGTGAGAGAGAGAGAGATTGGGAGTGTGAGAGAGAGAGATTGGGAGTGTGAGAGAGAGAGAGATTGGGAGTGTGAGAGAGAGAGAGATTGGGAGTGTGAGAGAGAGAGGGATTGGGAGTGAGAGAGAGAGAGAGATTGGGAGTGTGAGAGAGAGATTGGGAGTGTGAGAGAGAGATTGGGAGTGTGAGAGAGAGAGAGATTGGGAGTGTGAGAGAGAGAGATTGGGAGTGTGAGAGAGAGAGAGATTGGGAGTGTGAGAGAGAGAGAGATTGGGAGTGTGAGAGAGACAGATTGGGAGTGTGAGAGAGAGAGATTGGGAGTGTGAGAGAGAGAGATTGGGAGTGTGAGAGAGAGAGAGATTGGGAGTGTGAGAGAGAGAGAGATTGGGGTTGTGAGAGAGAGAGAGATTGGGAGTGAGAGAGAGAGATTGGGAGTGTGAGAGAGAGATTGGGAGTGTGAGAGAGAGAGAGAGATTGGGAGTGTGAGAGAGAGAGATTGGGAGTGAGAGAGAGAGAGAGATTGGGAGTGTGAGAGAGAGAGATTGGGAGTGTGAGAGAGAGAGATTGGGAGTGTGAGAGAGAGAGAGATTGGGAGTGAGAGAGAGAGAGATTGGGAGTGTGAGAGAGAGAGAGATTGGGAGTGTGAGAGAGAGAGATTGGGAGTGTGAGAGAGAGAGAGATTGGGAGTGTGAGAGAGAGAGAGACAGGGAGTGTGAGAGAAAGATTGGGAGTGTGAGAGAGAGAGAGATTGGGAGTGAGAGAGAGAGAGAGATTCGCCTGTTTCATCGACTTCAAGAAAGCCTTTGACTCTATATGGCACGAAGGGCTCTATTATAAACTTCTTCAGTGTGGAATAGGGGGCAAAGTCTATGACCTTATTAAATCAATGTATCTGAAAAACAAATGCGGGGTCAAAATTGGAGACAAACGCACCGATTTCTTCACCCAGAGAAGAGGCGTCCGGCAGGGCTGCAATTTGAGCCCGACCCTGTTCAACATATACATAAATGAATTAGCAGACATGCTGGAGCAAAGCGAGTCACCAGGTCTCCGTCTCCTGGATGGAGAAGTGAAGTCCCTGTTCTATGCGGACGACCTGGTTCTGCTGTCTCCCACAGAACAGGGATTACAGCAACAACTAGACCTACTCGACAAATACTGCCAAAATTGGGCTCTAACAGTAAATCTAAAGAAAACCAACATCATGATTTTTCAGAAAAGACCCAGATGTCAGGAAAACAAATACCAGTTTACCCTCAGTGATACCACTATAGGACACACTATGAGCTACACCTACCTTGGTCTAACTATTACAGCATCAGGGAGCTTCAGCATAGCAGTGAATGCACTAAAAGAAAAAGCCCGAAGAGCCCTATATGCAATAAAAAGAAAATTCTACAACATCCAAATCCCAATCAAAATCTGGCTCAAAATTTTTGACAGCATAATCCTGCCCATTGCACTGTACGGTAGTGAAGTATGGGGCCCGCTAAATCACCAAAGCTACACTAAATGGGAAAAACACACAATAGAAGCCCTACATGCAGAATTCTGCCGAAGCATCCTTCGCACCCAAAGAAAAACGCCAACAAATGCATGCAGAGCCGAACTAGGCAGATACCCACTGATAATAAACATCCAAAAACGAGCACTAAACTTCCTAAATCACCTCAAATCTAGCTCCCCAGACACCCTTCATTTCAAAGCCTTTCAGACCCAAGAGCTAAACCCAGAAAAGAGTCCCCTGAGTCAGCTGCTACTGAAACTAAGTACTCAGCCGGACCCTGACCAGCCCCAGACCAACACAGCCGTCCAAACACCAATCCGAGTGAACCAAATCATTAAAAAATGCAAAGAAACCTACCTGGAACATTGGAACAAAATAACCGAAAGCCAAAGCAGATTAGAATGTTACCGGGCCCTAAAAAGAGAATATAAACTGGCAGACTACCTCACGACCATCAGAGACACAAAACAGAGACAGACCCTCACCAGGTACAGACTAAGCGACCACCAACTGGAAATTGAAAAAGGCAGATACAAGAAATCCTGGCAGCCTAGAGAGAATAGAATATGCGATCAATGTCTGGCTGGCGAGGTTGAAACAGAAATGCATTTCCTCCTAAAATGCGAAAAATTCAACACATCAAGAAACATATTATTCAACAAGCTAAGCCAAACAACCCCAGATTTCAAGGAATTGGATGATCTGTCAAAATTGAGATTAGTCCTAGGAGAAGGAGACAGACCATACCTTGGGGCTAAATATGTAACAACATGTCACAACCTGAGGACTGTTTAAAAGTAAGACTGTTTAAAATTAATATTGAACGTACCAAATGAAGTAGAAAGACTGTTTAAAATTAATATTGTTTAAAAGTAATATTGTATATACCCAACAAATGTCAAATCGATTGACACCTACAGAATGTTGGAAAACTGTACCTTTTTGCTATGTAAGCTTTGGCAATATGGTTCTCTGTAAACTTTCATGCCAATAAAGCATTTGAACTGAACTGAACTGAACTGAGATTGGGAGTGTGAGAGAGAGAGAGATTGGGAGTGTGAGAGAGAGAGAGATTGGGAGTGTGAGAGAGAGAGAGACTGGGAGTGTGAGAGAGAGAGATTGGGAGTGCGAGAGAGAGAGATTGGGAGTGTGAGAGAGAGAGAGATTGGGAGTGTGAGAGAGAGAGAGATTGGGAGTGTGAGAGAGAGAGACTGGGAGTGTGAGAGAGAGAGCGATTGGGAGTGTGAGAGAGAGAGATTGGGAGTGTGAGAGAGAGAGAGATTGGGAGTGTCAGAGAGAGAGATTGGGAGTGTGAGAGAGAGAGAGATTGGGAGTGTGAGAGAGAGAGATTGGGAGTGTGAGAGAGAGAGATTGGGAGTGTAAGAGAGAGAGAGATTGGGAGTGTGAGAGAGAGAGAGATTGGGAGTGTGAGAGAGAGAGAGATTGGGAGTGTGAGAGAGAGAGAGATTGGGAGTGTGAGAGAGAGAGAGATTGGGAGTGTGAGAGAGAGAGAGACTGGGAGTGTGAGAGAGAGAGCGATTGGGAGTGTGAGAGAGAGAGAGATTGGGAGTGTCAGAGAGAGAGATTGGGAGTGTGAGAGAGAGAGATTGGGAGTGTGAGAGAGAGAGAGATTGGGAGTGTGAGAGAGAGAGATTGGGAGTGTGAGAGAGATATTGGGAGTGTGTGAGAGAGAGAGATTGGGAGTGTGAGAGAGAGAGATTGGGAGTGTCAGAGAGAGAGATTGGGAGTGTGTGAGAGAGAGATTGGGAGTGTGAGAGAGAGAGAGATTGGGAGTGTGAGATTGGGAGTGTGGGAGAGAGATTGGGAATGTGAGAGAGAGAGAGATTGGGAGTGTGAGAGAGAGAGAGAGATTGGGAGTGTGAGAGAGAGATAGACTGGGAGTGTGAGAGAGAGAGAGATTGGGAGTGTGAGAGAGAGAGAGAGATTGGGAGTGTGAGAGAGAGAGAGACTGGGAGTGTGAGAGAGAGAGAGATTGGGAGTGTGAGAGAGAGAGATTGGGAGTGTGAGAGAGAGAGAGATTGGGAGTGTGAGAGAGAGAGAGATTGGGAGTGTGAGAGAGAGAGACTGGGAGTGTGAGAGAGAGAGCGATTGGGAGTGTGAGAGAGAGAGATTGGGAGTGTGTGAGAGAGAGAGATTGGGAGTGTGTGAGAGAGAGAGATTGGGAGTGTGAGAGAGAGAGAGATTGGGAGTGTGAGAGAGAGATTGGGAGTGTGAGAGAGAGAGAGATTGGGAGTGTGAGAGAGAGAGATTGGGAGTGTGAGAGAGAGATTGGGAGTGTGAGAGAGAGATTGGGAGTGTGAGAGAGAGAGAGATTGGGAGTGTGTGAGAGAGAGAGATTGGGAGTTTGAGAGAGAGAGAGATTGGGAGTGTGTGAGAGAGAGAGATTGGGAGTTTGAGAGAGAGAGATTGCGAGTGAGAGAGAGAGAGAGATTGGGAGTGTGAGAGAGAGTGAGATTGGGAGTGTGAGAGAGAGAGAGATTGGGAATGTGAGAGAGAGAGAGATTGGGAGTGTGAGAGAGAGAGAGATTGGGAGTGTGAGAGAGAGAGAGATTGGGAGTGTGTGAGAGAGAGAGATTGGAAGTGTGAGAGAGAGAGAGATTGGGAGTGTGAGAGAGAGAGAGATTGGGAGTGTGAGAGAGAGAGAGATTGGGAGTGTGAGAGAGAGTGTTTGGGAGAGTGAGAGAGAGAGAGATTGGGAGTGTGAGAGAGAGAGAGCTTGGGAGTGAGAGAGAGAGATTGGGAGTGTGAGAGAGAGAGAGATTGGGAGTGTGAGAGAGAGAGAGAGATTGGGAGTGTGAGAGAGAGAGAGACTGGGAGTGTGAGAGAGAGAGCGATTGGGAGTGTGAGAGAGAGAGAGATTGGGAGTGTGAGAGAGAGACTGGGAGTGTGAGAGAGAGAGCGATTGGGAGTGTGAGAGAGAGAGATTGGGAGTGTGAGAGAGAGAGAGACTGGGAGTGGACTGGGAGTGTCAGAGAGAGAGATTGGGAGTGTGAGAGAGAGAGAGAGTGAGAGACAGACCATACCTTGGGGCCAAATATGTAACAACATGTCACAACCTGAGGACTGTTTAAAATTAAGACTGTTTAAAATTAATACTGAACGTACCAAATGAAGTACAAAGACTGTTTAAAATTAATATTGTTTAAAAGTAATATTGTATGTACCCAACAAATGTCAAATCGATTGACACCTACAGAATGTTGGAAAACTGTACCTTTTTGCTATGTAAGCTTTGGCAATATGGTTCTCTGTAAACTTTCATGCCAATAAAGCATTTTAATTGGAAATTGGAAATTGGAAATTGGAGAGAGATTGGGAGTGTGAGAGAGAGAGATTGGGAGTGTGAGAGAGAGAGATTGGGAGTGTAAGGGAGAGAGAGATTGGGAGTGTGAGAGAGAGAGAGATTGGGAGTGTGAGAGAGAGAGAGATTGGGAGTGTGAGAGAGAGAGTTTGGGAGTGTGAGAGAGAGAGATTGGGAGTGTGAGAGAGAGAGATTGGGAGTGTGAGAGAGAGAGATTGGGAGTGTGAGAGAGAGAGAGATTGGGAGTGTGAGAGAGAGAGTTTGGGAGTGTGAGAGAGAGAGATTGGGAGTGTGAGAGAGAGAGAGATTGGGAGTGTCAGAGAGAGACATTGGAGTGTGAGAGAGAGAGAGATTGGGAGTGTGAGAGAGAGAGATTGGGAGTGTGAGAGAGAGAGATTGGGAGTGTGAGAGACAGAGAGATTGGGAGTGAGAGAGAGAGAGATTGGGAGTGTGAGAGAGAGAGAGAGATTGGGAGTGTGAGAGAGAGAGAGATTGGGAGTGAGAGAGAGAGAGATGGAGTGCGAGAGAGAGAGAGAGATTGGGAGTGTGAGAGAGAGAGAGATTGGGAGTGAGAGAGAGAGAGAGATTGGGAGTGTGAGAGAGAGTGAGATTGGGAGTGTGAGAGAGAGAGAGATTGGGAGTGTGAGAGAGAGAGAGATTGGGAGTGTGAGAGAGAGAGAGATTGGGGAGTGTGTGAGAGGAGAGATTGGGAGTGTGAGAGAGAGAGAGATTGGGAGTGTGAGAGAGAGAGAGATTGGGAGTGTGAGAGAGAGAGAGATTGGGAGTGTGAGAGAGAGAGATTGGGAGAGTGAGAGAGAGAGAGATTGGGAGTGTGAGAGAGAGAGAGCTTGGGAGTGAGAGAGAGAGATTGGGAGTGTGAGAGAGAGAGAGATTGGGAGTGTGAGAGAGAGAGAGAGATTGGAGTGTGAGAGAGAGAGAGACTGGGAGTGTGAGAGAGAGAGAGATTCGGGGTGTGAGAGAGATAGACTGGGAGTGTGAGAGAGAGAGCGATTGGGAGTGTGAGAGAGAGAGATTGGGAGTGTGAGAGAGAGAGAGATTGGGAGTGTCAGAGAGAGAGATTGGGAGTGTGAGAGAGAGAGAGATTGGGAGTGTGAGAGAGAGAGATTGGGAGTGTGAGAGAGAGATTGGGAGTGTAAGAGAGAGGAGATTGGGTGTGGTGAGAGAGATGAGAGTTTGGAGTGTGAGAAGAGAGAGATTGGGGAGTGTGAGGAGAGAGAGACTGGGAGTGTGAGAGAGAGAGCGATTGGGAGTGTGAGAGAGAGAGATTGGGAGTGTGAGAGAGAGAGAGATTGGGAGTGTCAGAGAGAGAGATTGGGAGTGTGAGAGAGAGAGATTGGGAGTGTGAGAGAGAGATTGGGAGTGTGAGAGAGATATTGGGAGTGTGTTGAGAGAGAGAGATTGGGAGTGTGAGAGAGAGAGATTGGGAGTGTGAGAGAGAGAGAGATTGGGAGTGTAAGAGAGAGAGATTGGGAGTGTGAGAGAGACTGGTGCCAAGGACTAATCTCCCCCATAAATAAAAGCGGAAACAAATCAGACCCAAATAACTACCGCGGCATCTGTGTCAACAGTTGTCTAGGGAAGTTATTCTGCAGTATTCTAAATAGTAGATTACTTGATTTTCTTAACAAACATAATATCCTCAGAAAAAACCAAATAGGCTTTCTTCCAAAACACCGCACCGCCGACCATATCTATACCCTTCACACCCTCATTGAAAAACATATACACCAAACAAAAAATGGGAAAATATTCGCCTGTTTCATCGACTTCAAGAAAGCCTTTGACTCTATATGGCACGAAGGGCTCTATTATAAACTTCTTCAATGTGGAATAGGGGGCAAAGTCTATGACCTTATTAAATCAATGTATCTGAAAAACAAATGCGGGGTCAAAATTGGAGACAAACGCACCGATTTCTTCACCCAGGGAAGAGGCGTCCGGCAGGGCTGCAATTTGAGCCCGACCCTGTTCAACATATACATAAATGAATTAGCAGACATGCTGGAGCAAAGCGAGTCACCAGGTCTCCGTCTCCTGGATGGAGAAGTGAAATCCCTGTTCTATGCGGACGACCTGGTTCTGCTGTCTCCACAGAACAGGGATTACAGCAACAACTAGACCTACTCGACAAATACTGCCAAATTGGGCTCTAACAGTAAATCTAAAGAAAACCAACATCATGATTTTTCAAAAAAGGCCAGATGTCAGGAAAACAAATACCAGTTTACCCTCAGTGATATCACTATAGGACACACTATGAGCTACACCTACCTTGGTCTAACTATTACAGCATCAGGGAGCTTCAGCATAGCAGTGAATGCACTAAAAGAAAAAGCCCGAAGAGCCCTATATGCAATAAAAAGAAAATTCTACAAACATCCAAATCCCAATCAAAATCTGGCTCAAAATATTTGACAGCATAATCCTGCCCATTGCACTGTACGGTAGTGAAGTATGGGGCCCGCTAAATCACCAAAGCTACACTAAATGGGAAAAACATACAATAGAAGCCCTACATGCAGAATTCTGCCGAAGCATCCTTCGCACCCAAAGAAAAACGCCAACAAATGCATGCAGAGCCGAACTAGGCAGATACCCACTGATAATAAACATCAAAAACGAGCACTAAACTTCCTAAATCACCTCAAATCTAGCTCCCCAGACACCCTTCATTTCAAAGCCTTTCAGACCCAAGAGCTAAACCCAGAAAAGAGTCCCTGAGTCAGCTGCTACGGAAACTAAGTACTCAGCCGGACCCTGACCAGCCCCAGACCAACACAGCCGTCCAAACACCAATCCAAGTGAACCAAATCATTAAAAATGCAAAGAAACCTACCTGGAACATTGGAACAGAATAACCGAAAGCCAAAGCAGATTAGAATGTTACCGGGCCCTAAAAAGAGAATATAAACTGGCAGACTACCTCACGACCATCAGAGACACAAAACAGAGACAGACCCTCACCAGGTACAGACTAAGCGACCACCAACTGGAAATTGAAAAAGGCAGATACAAGAAATCCTGGCAGCCTAGAGAGAATAGAATATGCGACCAATGTCTGGCTGGCGAGGTTGAAACAGAAATGCATTTCCTCCTAAATGCGAAAAATTCAACACATCAAGAAACATATTATTCAACAAGCTAAGCCAAACAACCCCAGATTTCAAGGAATTGGATGATCTGTCAAAATTGAGATTAGTCCTAGGAGAAGGAGACAGACCATACCTTGGGGCCAAATATGTAACAACATGTCACAACCTGAGGACTGTTAAAATTAAGACTGTTTAAAATTAATATTGAACGTACCAAATGAAGTACAAAGACTGTTTAAAATTAATATTGTTTAAAAGTAATATTGTATGTACCCAACAAATGTCAATCGATTGACACCCTACAGAATGTTAGAAAACTGTACCTTTTTGCAATGTAAGCTTTGGCAATATGGTTCTCTGTAAACTTTCATGCCAATAAAGCATTTGAATTGAATTGAATTGAATTGATTGGGAGTGTGAGAGAGAGATTGGGAGTGTGAGAGAGAGAGATTGGGAGTGAGAGAGAGAGAGAGATTGGAAGTGTGAGAGAGAGAGAGATTGGGAGTGTGAGAGAGATTGGAAGTGTGAGAGAGAGAGAGATTGGGAGTGTGAGAGAGAGAGAGATTGGGAGTGAGAGAGAGAGAGATTGGGAGTGTGAGAGAGAGAGATTGGGAGTGAGAGAGAGAGATTGGGAGTGTGAGAGAGAGAGAGATTGGGAGTGTGAGAGAGAGAGAGATTGGGAGTGTGAGAGAGAGAGAGAGATTGGGAGTGTGAGAGAGAGAGAGATTGGGAGTGTGAGAGAGAGAGAGATTGGGAGTGAGAGAGAGAGATTGGGAGTGAGAGAGAGAGAGAGAGATTGGGAGTGTGAGAGAGAGAGATTGGGAGTGTGAGAGAGAGAGATTGGGAGTGTGAGAGAGAGAGATTGGGAGTGTGAGAGAGAGAGAGATTGGGAGTGAGAGAGAGAGAGAGATTGGGAGTGTGAGAGAGGGAGAGATTGGGAGTGTGAGAGAGAGAGAGATTGGGAGTGAGAGAGAGAGAGAGATTGGGAGTGTGAGAGAGAGAGAGATTGGAGTGTGTGAGAGAGAGAGATTGGGAGTGTGAGAGAGAGAGAGATTGGGAGTGTGAGAGAGAGAGATTGGGAGTGTGAGAGAGAGAGAGTTTGGGAGTGTGAGAGAGAGAGATTGGGAGTGAGAGAGAGAGAGAGATTGGAAGTGTGAGAGAGAGAGAGATTGGGAGTGTGAGAGAGATTGGAAGTGTGAGAGAGAGCGAGATTGGGAGTGTGAGAGAGAGAGAGATTGGGAGTGAGAGAGAGAGAGATTGGGAGTGTGAGAGAGAGAGAGATTGGAAGTGTGAGAGAGAGAGATTGGGAGTGAGAGAGAGAGAGAGATGGAGTGTGAGAGTGAGAGAGAGAGACTGGGAGTGTGAGAGAGAGATTGGGAGTGTGAGAGAGAGAGACTGGGAGTGTGAGAGAGAGAGAGATTGGGAGTGTGAGAGAGAGAGATTGGGAGTGTGAGAGAGAGAGAGATTGGAGTGTGAGAGAGAGAGATTGGGAGTGTGAGAGAGAGAGAGATTGGGAGTGTGAGAGAGAGAGATTGGGAGTGTGAGAGAGAGATTGGGAGTGTGAGAGAGAGAGATTGGGAGTGTGAGAGAGAGAGAGATTGGAGTGAGAGAGAGAGAGAGAGATTGGGAGTGAGAGAGGGAGAGAGATTGGGAGTGTGTGAGAGAGAGAGATTGGGAGTGTGAGAGAGCGAGAGATTGGGAGTGTGAGAGAGAGAAATCTAGCTCCCCAGACACCCCTTCATTTCAAAGCCTTTCAGACCCAAGAGCTAAACACAGAAAAGAGTCCCCTGAGTCAGCTGCTACTGAAACTAAGTACTCAGCCGGACCCTGACCAGCCCCAGACCAACACAGCCGTCCAAACACCAATCCGAGTGAACCAAATCATTAAAAAATGCAAAGAAACTTACCTGGAACATTGGAACAGAATAACCGAAAGCCAAAGCAGATTAGAATGTTACCCGGGCCCTAAAAAGAGAATATAAACTGGCAGACTACCTCACGACCATCAGAGACACAAAACAGAGACAGAACCTCACCAGGTACAGACTAAGCGACCACCAACTGGAAATTGAAAAAGGCAGATACAAGAATCCTGGCAGCCTAGAGAGAATAGAATATGCGACCAATGTCTGGCTGGCGAGGTTGAAACAGAAATGCATTTCCTCCTAAAATGCGAAAAATTCAACACATCAAGAAACATATTATTCAACAAGCTAAGCCAAACAACCCCAGATTTCAAGGAATTGGATGATCTGTCAAAATTGAGATTAGTCCTAGGAGAAGGAGACAGACCATACCTTGGGGCCAAATATGTAACAACATGTCACAACCTGAGGACAGTTTAAAATTAAGACTGTTTAAAATTAATATTGAACGTACCAAATGAAGTACAAAGACTGTTTAAAATTAATATTGTTTAAAAGTAATATTGTATGTACCCAACAAATGTCAAATCGATTGACACTACAGAATGTTAGAAAACTGTACCTTAATTGCAATGTAAGCTTTGGCAATATGGTTCTCTGTAAACTTTCATGCCAATAAAGCATTTGAATTGAATTGAATTGAATTGAATTGAATTGATTGGGAGTGTGAGAGAGAGATTGGGAGTGTGAGAGAGAGAGATTGGGAGTGAGAGAGAGATTGGAAGTGTGAGAGAGAGAGAGATTGGGAGTGTGAGAGAGATTGGAAGTGTGAGAGAGAGAGAGATTGGGAGCGTGAGAGAGAGAGAGATTGGGAGTGAGAGAGAGAGAGATTGGGAGTGTGAGAGAGAGAGATCGGGAGTGAGAGAGAGAGATTGGGAGTGTGAGAGAGAGAGAGATTGGGAGTGTGAGAGAGAGAGAGATTGGGAGTGTGAGAGAGAGAGAGAGATTGGGAGTGTGAGAGAGAGAGAGATTGGGAGTGTGAGAGAGAGAGAGATTGGGAGTGAGAGAGAGAGATTGGGAGTGAGAGAGAGAGAGAGAGATTGGGAGTGTGAGAGAGAGAGAGATTGGGAGTGTGAGAGAGAGAGATTGGGAGTGTGAGAGAGAGAGATTGGGAGTGTGAGAGAGAGAGAGATTGGGAGTGAGAGAGAGAGAGAGATTGGGAGTGTGAGAGAGGGAGAGATTGGGAGTGTGAGAGAGAGAGAGATTGGGAGTGAGAGAGAGAGAGAGATTGGGAGTGTGAGAGAGAGAGAGATTGGGAGTGTGTGAGAGAGAGAGATTGGGAGTGTGAGAGAGAGAGAGATTGGGAGTGTGAGAGAGAGAGAGACTGGAGTGTGAGAGAGAGAGAGATTCGGGGTGTGAGAGAGAGAGACTGGGAGTGTGAGAGAGAGAGCGATTGGGAGTGTGAGAGAGAGAGATTGGGAGTGTGAGAGAGAGAGAGATTGGGAGTGTCAGAGAGAGACATTGGGAGTGTGAGAGAGAGAGAGATTGGGAGTGTGAGAGAGAGAGATTGGGAGTGTGAGAGAGAGAGATTGGGAGAGTGAGAGAGAGAGAGATTGGGAGTGTGAGAGAGAGAGAGCTTGGGAGTGAGAGAAGAGATTGGGAGTGTGAGAGCGAGAGAGATTGGAGTGTGAGAGAGAGAGAGAGATTGGGAGTGTGAGAGAGAGAGAGACTGGGAGTGTGAGAGAGAGAGAGATTCGGGGTGTGAGAGAGAGAGACTGGAGTGTGAGAGAGAGAGCGATTGGGAGTGTGAGAGAGAGAGATTGGGAGTGTGAGAGAGAGAGAGATTGGGAGTGTCAGAGAGAGACATTGGGAGTGTGAGAGAGATAGAGATTGGGAGTGTGAGAGAGGTTGAAACAGAAATGCATTTCCTCCTAAAATGCGAAAAATTCAACACATCAAGAAACATATTATTCAACAAGCTAAGCCAAACAACCCAGATTCAAGGAATTGGATGACCTGTCAAAATTGAGATTAGTCCTAGGAGAAGGAGACAAACCATACCTTGGGGCCAAATATGTAACAACATGTCACAACCTGAGGACTGTTTAAAATTAAGACTGTTTAAAATTAATATTGACGTACCAAATGAAGTACAAAGACTGTTTAAAATTAATATTGTTTAAAAGTATATTGTATGTACCCAACAAATGTCAAATCGATTGACACCTACAGAATGGGAGTGTGAGAGAGAGAGAGATTGGGAGTGTGAGAGAGAGAGAGATTGGGAGTGTGAGAGAGAGAGAGAGATTGGGAGTGTGAGAGAGAGAGACTGGTAGTGTGAGAGAGAGAGAGATTGGAGTGTGAGAGAGAGAGATTGGAGTGTGAGAGAGAGAGATTGGGAGTGTGAGAGAGAGAGAGATTGGGGATTGTGAGAGAGAGAGTTTGGGAGTGTGAGGAGAGAGAGATTGGGAGTGTGAGAGAGAGAGAGATTGGGAGTGTCAGAGAGAGACGTTGGGAGTTGTGAGAGAGAGAGAGATTGGGAGTGTGAGAGAGAGAGATTGGGAGTGTGAGAGAGAGAGATTGGGAGTGTGAGAGACAGAGAATGTGGAGTGAGAGAGAGAGAGATTGGGAGTGTGAGAGAGAGAGAGAGATTGGGAGTGTGAGAGAGAGAGAGATTGGGAGTGAGAGAGAGAGAGATTGGGAGTGCGAGAGAGAGAGAGAGATTGGGAGTGTGAGAGAGAGAGAGATTGGGAGTGAGAGAGAGAGAGAGATTGGGAGTGTGAGAGAGAGTGAGATTGGGAGTGTGAGAGAGAGAGAGATTGGGAGTGTGAGAGAGAGAGAGATTGGGAGTGTGAGAGAGAGAGAGATTGGGAGTGTGTGAGAGAGAGAGATTGGGGAGTGTGAGAGAGAGAGAGATTGGGAGTGTGAGAGAGAGAGAGATTGGGAGTGTGAGAGAGAGAGAGATTGGGAGTGTGAGAGAGAGAGATTGGGAGAGTGAGAGAGAGAGAGATTGGGAGTGTGAGAGAGAGAGAGCTTGGGAGTGAGAGAGAGAGATTGGGAGTGTGAGAGAGAGAGAGATTGGGAGTGTGAGAGAGAGAGAGAGATTGGGAGTGTGAGAGAGAGAGAGACTGGGAGTGTGAGAGAGAGAGAGATTCGGGGTGTGAGAGAGAGAGACTGGGAGTGTGAGAGAGAGAGCGATTGGGAGTGTGAGAGAGAGAGATTGGGAGTGTGAGAGAGAGAGAGATTGGGAGTGTCAGAGAGAGAGATTGGGAGTGTGAGAGAGAGAGAGATTGGGAGTGTGAGAGAGAGATTGGGAGTGTGAGAGAGAGAGATTGGGAGTGTAAGAGAGAGAGAGAGATTGGAGTGTGAGAGAGAGAGATTGGGAGTGTGAGAGAGAGAGAGATTGGGAGTGTGAGGGAGAGAGAGACTGGAGTGTGAGAGAGAGAGCGATTGGGAGTGTGAGAGAGAGAGATTGGGAGTGTGAGAGAGAGAGAGATTGGGAGTGGCAGAGAGAGAGATTGGGAGTGTGAGAGAGAGAGATTGGGAGTGTGAGGAGAGAGATTGGGAGTGTGAGAGAGATATTGGGAGTGTGTGAGAGAGAGAGATTGGGTGTGTGAGAGAGAGAGATTGGGAGTGTGAGAGAGAGAGAGATTGGGAGTGTAAGAGAGAGAGGATTGGGAGTGTGAGAGAGAGAGATTGGGAGTGTGAGAGAGAGAGATGGGAGTGTGAGAGAGAGAGATTGGGAGTGTGAGAGAGAGAGAGATTGGGAGTGAGAGAGAGAGGGAGATTGGGAGTGTGAGAGAGGGAGAGATTGGGAGTGTGAGAGAGAGAGAGATTGGGGAGTGAGAGAGAGAGAGAGGATTGGGAGTGTGAGAGAGAGAGAGATTGGGAGTGTGTGAGAGAGAGAGATTGGGAGTGTGAGAGAGAGAGAGATTGGAGTGTGAGAGAGAGAGATTGGGAGTGTGAGAGAGAGAGAGTTTGGGAGTGTGAGAGAGAGAGATTGGGAGTGAGAGAGAGAGAGAGATTGGAAGTGTGAGAGAGAGAGAGATTGGGAGTGTGAGAGAGATTGGAAGTGTGAGAGAGAGCGAGATTGGGAGTGTGAGAGAGAGAGAGATTGGGAGTGAGAGAGAGAGAGATTGGGAGTGTGAGAGAGAGAGAGATTGAAGTGTGAGAGAGAGAGATTGGACTGAGAGAGAGAGAGAGAGATTGGGAGTGTGAGAGAGAGAGAGACTGGAGTGTGAGAGAGAGATTGGAGTGTGAGAGAGAGAGACTGGGAGTGTGAGAGAGAGAGAGATTGGGAGTGTGAGAGAGGGAGAGATTGGGAGTGTGAGAGAGAGAGAGATTGGGAGTGAGAGAGAGAGAGAGATTGGGAGTGTGAGAGAGAGAGATTGGGAGTGTGAGAGAGGGAGAGATTGGGAGTGTGAGAGAGAGAGAGATTGGGAGTGTGAGAGAGAGAGCGATTGGGAGTGTGAGAGAGAGAGATTGGGAGTGTGAGAGAGAGAGAGATTGGGAGTGTCAGAGAGAGACATTGGGAGTGTGAGAGAGAGAGATTGGGAGTGTGAGAGAGAGAGATTGGGAGTGTGAGAGAGAGAGGTTGGAGAGTGAGAGAGAGAGAGATTGGGAGTGTGAGAGAGAGAGAGCTTGGGAGTGAGAGAGAGAGATTGGGAGTGTGAGAGAGAGAGAGATTGGGAGTGTGAGAGAGAGAGAGAGATTGGGAGTGTGAGAGAGAGAGAGACTGGGAGTGTGAGAGAGAGAGAGAGAGAGAGACTGGGAGTGTGAGAGAGAGAGCGATTGGGAGTGTGAGAGAGAGAGATTGGGAGTGTGAGAGAGAGAGAGATTGGGAGTGTCAGAGAGAGACATTGGGAGTGTGAGAGAGATAGAGATTGGGAGTGTGAGAGAGGTTGAAACAGAAATGCATTTCCTCCTAAAATGCGAAAAATTCAACACATCAAGAAACATATTATTCAACAAGCTAAGCCAAACAACCCCAGATTTCAAGGAATTGGATGACCTGTCAAAATTGAGATTAGTCCTAGGAGAAGGAGACAAACCATACCTTGGGGCCAAATATGTAACAACATGTCACAACCTGAGGAGTGTTTAAAATTAAGACTGTTTAAAATTAATATTGAACGTACCAAATGAAGTACAAAGACTGTTTAAAATTAATATTGTTTAAAAGTAATATTGTATGTACCCAACAAATGTCAAATCGATTGACACCTACAGAATGGGAGTGTGAGAGAGAGAGAGATTGGGAGTGTGAGAGAGAGAGAGATTGGGAGTGTGAGAGAGAGAGAGAGATTGGGAGTGTGAGAGAGAGAGAGACTGGTAGTGTGAGAGAGAGAGAGATTGGGAGTGTGAGAGAGAGAGATTGGGAGTGTGAGAGAGAGAGATTGGGAGTGTGAGAGAGAGAGAGATTGGGATTGTGAGAGAGAGAGTTTGGGAGTGTGAGAGAGAGAGATTGGGGAGTGTGAGAGAGAGAGAGATTGGGAGTGTCAGAGAGAGACATTGGGAGTGTGAGAGAGAGAGAGATTGGGAGTGTGAGAGAGAGAGATTGGGAGTGTGAGAGAGAGAGATTGGGAGTGTGAGAGACAGAGAGATTGGGAGTGAGAGAGAGAGAGATTGGGAGTGTGAGAGAGAGAGAGAGATTGGGAGTGTGAGAGAGAGAGAGATTGGGAGTGAGAGAGAGAGAGATTGGGAGTGCGAGAGAGAGAGAGAGATTGGGAGTGTGAGAGAGAGAGAGATTGGGAGTGAGAGAGAGAGAGAGATTGGGAGTGTGAGAGAGAGTGAGATTGGGGAGTGTGAGAGAGAGAGAGATTGGGAGTGTGAGAGAGAGAGAGATTGGGAGTGTGAGAGAGAGAGAGATTGGGAGTGTGTGAGAGAGAGAGATTGGGAGTGTGAGAGAGAGAGAGATTGGGAGTGTGAGAGAGAGAGAGATTGGGAGTGTGAGAGAGAGAGAGATTGGGAGTGTGAGAGAGAGAGATTGGGAGAGTGAGAGAGAGAGAGATTGGGAGTGTGAGAGAGAGAGAGCTTGGGAGTGAGAGAGAGAGATTGGGAGTGTGAGAGAGAGAGAGATTGGGAGTGTGAGAGAGAGAGAGAGATTGGGAGTGTGAGAGAGAGAGAGACTGGGAGTGTGAGAGAGAGAGAGATTCGGGGTGTGAGAGAGAGAGACTGGGAGTGTGAGAGAGAGAGCGATTGGGAGTGTGAGAGAGAGAGATTGGGAGTGTGAGAGAGAGAGAGATTGGGAGTGTCAGAGAGAGAGATTGGGAGTGTGAGAGAGAGAGAGATTGGGAGTGTGAGAGAGAGAGATTGGGAGTGTGAGAGAGAGAGATTGGGAGTGTAAGAGAGAGAGAGATTGGGAGTGTGAGAGAGAGAGAGATTGGGAGTGTGAGAGAGAGAGAGATTGGGAGTGTGAGGGAGAGAGAGACTGGGAGTGTGAGAGAGAGAGCGATTGGGAGTGTGAGAGAGAGAGATTGGGAGTGTGAGAGAGAGAGAGATTGGGAGTGTCAGAGAGAGAGATTGGGAGTGTGAGAGAGAGAGATTGGGAGTGTGAGAGAGAGATTGGGAGTGTGAGAGAGATATTGGGAGTGTGTGAGAGAGAGAGATTGGGAGTGTGAGAGAGAGAGATTGGGAGTGTGAGAGAGAGAGAGATTGGGAGTGTAAGAGAGAGAGATTGGGAGTGTGAGAGAGAGAGATTGGGAGTGTGAGAGAGAGAGATTGGGAGTGTGAGAGAGAGAGATTGGGAGTGTGAGAGAGAGAGATTGGGAGTGTGAGAGAGAGAGATTGGGAGTGTGAGAGAGAGAGAGATTGGGAGTGAGAGAGAGAGGGAGATTGGGAGTGTGAGAGAGGGAGAGATTGGGAGTGTGAGAGAGAGAGAGATTGGGAGTGAGAGAGAGAGAGAGATTGGGAGTGTGAGAGAGAGAGAGATTGGGAGTGTGTGAGAGAGAGAGATTGGGAGTGTGAGAGAGAGAGAGATTGGGAGTGTGAGAGAGAGAGATTGGGAGTGTGAGAGAGAGAGAGTTTGGGAGTGTGAGAGAGAGAGATTGGGAGTGAGAGAGAGAGAGAGATTGGAAGTGTGAGAGAGAGAGAGATTGGGAGTGTGAGAGAGATTGGAAGTGTGAGAGAGAGCGAGATTGGGAGTGTGAGAGAGAGAGAGATTGGGAGTGAGAGAGAGAGAGATTGGGAGTGTGAGAGAGAGAGAGATTGGAAGTGTGAGAGAGAGAGATTGGGACTGAGAGAGAGAGAGAGAGATTGGGAGTGTGAGAGAGAGAGAGACTGGGAGTGTGAGAGAGAGATTGGGAGTGTGAGAGAGAGAGACTGGGAGTGTGAGAGAGAGAGAGATTGGGAGTGTGAGAGAGGGAGAGATTGGAGTGTGAGAGAGAGAGAGATTGGGAGTGAGAGAGAGAGAGAGATTGGGAGTGTGAGAGAGAGAGATTGGGAGTGTGAGAGAGGGAGAGATTGGGAGTGTGAGAGAGAGAGAGATTGGGAGTGTGAGAGAGAGAGCGATTGGGAGTGTGAGAGAGAGAGATTGGGAGTGTGAGAGAGAGAGAGATTGGGAGTGTCAGAGAGAGACATTGGGAGTGTGAGAGAGAGAGAGATTGGGAGTGTGAGAGAGAGAGATTGGGAGTGTGAGAGAGAGAGGTTGGGAGAGTGAGAGAGAGAGAGATTGGGAGTGTGAGAGAGAGAGAGCTTGGGAGTGAGAGAGAGAGATTGGGAGTGTGAGAGAGAGAGAGATTGGGAGTGTGAGAGAGAGAGAGAGATTGGGAGTGTGAGAGAGAGAGAGACTGGGAGTGTGAGAGAGAGAGAGATTCGGGGTGTGAGAGAGAGAGACTGGGAGTGTGAGAGAGAGAGCGATTGGGAGTGTGAGAGAGAGAGATTGGGAGTGTGAGAGAGAGAGAGATTGGGAGTGTCAGAGAGAGACATTGGGAGTGTGAGAGAGATAGAGATTGGGAGTGTGAGAGAGGTTGAAACAGAAATGCATTTCCTCCTAAAATGCGAAAAATTCAACACATCAAGAAACATATTATTCAACAAGCTAAGCCAAACAACCCCAGATTTCAAGGAATTGGATGACCTGTCAAAATTGAGATTAGTCCTAGGAGAAGGAGACAAACCATACCTTGGGGCCAAATATGTAACAACATGTCACAACCTGAGGAGTGTTTAAAATTAAGACTGTTTAAAATTAATATTGAACGTACCAAATGAAGTACAAAGACTGTTTAAAATTAATATTGTTTAAAAGTAATATTGTATGTACCCAACAAATGTCAAATCGATTGACACCTACAGAATGGGAGTGTGAGAGAGAGAGAGATTGGGAGTGTGAGAGAGAGAGAGATTGGGAGTGTGAGAGAGAGAGAGAGATTGGGAGTGTGAGAGAGAGAGAGACTGGTAGTGTGAGAGAGAGAGAGATTGGGAGTGTGAGAGAGAGAGATTGGGAGTGTGAGAGAGAGAGATTGGGAGTGTGAGAGAGAGAGAGATTGGGATTGTGAGAGAGAGAGTTTGGGAGTGTGAGAGAGAGAGATTGGGAGTGTGAGAGAGAGAGAGATTGGGAGTGTCAGAGAGAGACATTGGGAGTGTGAGAGAGAGAGAGATTGGGAGTGTGAGAGAGAGAGATTGGGAGTGTGAGAGAGAGAGATTGGGAGTGTGAGAGACAGAGAGATTGGGAGTGAGAGAGAGAGAGATTGGGAGTGTGAGAGAGAGAGAGAGATTGGGAGTGTGAGAGAGAGAGAGATTGGGAGTGAGAGAGAGAGAGATTGGGAGTGCGAGAGAGAGAGAGAGATTGGGAGTGTGAGAGAGAGAGAGATTGGGAGTGAGAGAGAGAGAGAGATTGGGAGTGTGAGAGAGAGTGAGATTGGGAGTGTGAGAGAGAGAGAGATTGGGAGTGTGAGAGAGAGAGAGATTGGGAGTGTGAGAGAGAGAGAGATTGGGAGTGTGTGAGAGAGAGAGATTGGGAGTGTGAGAGAGAGAGAGATTGGGAGTGTGAGAGAGAGAGAGATTGGGAGTGTGAGAGAGAGAGAGATTGGGAGTGTGAGAGAGAGAGATTGGGAGAGTGAGAGAGAGAGAGATTGGGAGTGTGAGAGAGAGAGAGCTTGGGAGTGAGAGAGAGAGATTGGGAGTGTGAGAGAGAGAGAGATTGGGAGTGTGAGAGAGAGAGAGAGATTGGGAGTGTGAGAGAGAGAGAGACTGGGAGTGTGAGAGAGAGAGAGATTCGGGGTGTGAGAGAGAGAGACTGGGAGTGTGAGAGAGAGAGCGATTGGGAGTGTGAGAGAGAGAGATTGGGAGTGTGAGAGAGAGAGAGATTGGGAGTGTCAGAGAGAGAGATTGGGAGTGTGAGAGAGAGAGAGATTGGGAGTGTGAGAGAGAGAGATTGGGAGTGTGAGAGAGAGAGATTGGGAGTGTAAGAGAGAGAGAGATTGGGAGTGTGAGAGAGAGAGAGATTGGGAGTGTGAGAGAGAGAGAGATTGGGAGTGTGAGGGAGAGAGAGACTGGGAGTGTGAGAGAGAGAGCGATTGGGAGTGTGAGAGAGAGAGATTGGGAGTGTGAGAGAGAGAGAGATTGGGAGTGTCAGAGAGAGAGATTGGGAGTGTGAGAGAGAGAGATTGGGAGTGTGAGAGAGAGATTGGGAGTGTGAGAGAGATATTGGGAGTGTGTGAGAGAGAGAGATTGGGAGTGTGAGAGAGAGAGATTGGGAGTGTGAGAGAGAGAGAGATTGGGAGTGTAAGAGAGAGAGATTGGGAGTGTGAGAGAGAGAGATTGGGAGTGTGAGAGAGAGAGATTGGGAGTGTGAGAGAGAGAGATTGGGAGTGTGAGAGAGAGAGAGATTGGGAGTGAGAGAGAGAGGGAGATTGGGAGTGTGAGAGAGGGAGAGATTGGGAGTGTGAGAGAGAGAGAGATTGGGAGTGAGAGAGAGAGAGAGATTGGGAGTGTGAGAGAGAGAGAGATTGGGAGTGTGTGAGAGAGA
The DNA here is from genome assembly GCF_052327205.1 of Somniosus microcephalus. NCBI lineage: Eukaryota > Metazoa > Chordata > Chondrichthyes > Squaliformes > Somniosidae > Somniosus > Somniosus microcephalus. Next base: position 9,047 of record NW_028226208.1, on the reverse strand, counting down.
GAGATTGGAGTGTGAGAGAGAGAGAGATTGGGAGTGTGAGAGAGAGAGATTGGGAGTGTGAGAGAGAGAGAGTTTGGGAGTGTGAGAGAGAGAGAGGAGTGAGAGGGAGTGAGAGAGAGAGAGAGATTGGAAGTGTGAGAGAGAGAGAGATTGGGAGTGTGAGAGAGATTGGAAGTGTGAGAGAGAGCGAGATTGGGAGTGTGAGAGAGAGAGAGATTGGGAGTGAGAGAGAGAGAGATTGGGAGTATGAGAGAGAGAGAGATTGGAAGTGTGAGAGAGAGAGATTGGGACTGAGAGAGAGAGAGAGAGAGATTGGGAGTGTGAGAGAGAGAGAGACTGGGAGTGTGAGAGAGAGATTGGGAGTGTGAGAGAGAGAGACTGGGAGTGTGAGAGAGAGAGAGATTCGGGGTGTGAGAGAGAGAGACTGGGAGTGTGAGAGAGAGAGCGATTGGGAGTGTGAGAGAGAGAGATTGGGAGTGTGAGAGAGAGAGAGATTGGGAGTGTCAGAGAGAGACCTTGGGAGTGTGAGAGAGATAGAGATTGGAGTGTGTGAGAGAGGTTGAAACAGAAATGCATTTCCTCCTAAAATGCGAAAAATTCAACACATCAAGAAACATATTATTCAACAAGCTAAGCCAAACAACCCCAGATTTCAAGGAATTGGATGACCTGTCAAAATTGAGATTAGTCCTAGGAGAAGGAGACAAACCATACCTTGGGGCCAAATATGTAACAACATGTCACAACCTGAGGACTGTTTAAAATTAAGACTGTTTAAAATTAATATTGAACGTACCAAATGAAGTACAAAGACTGTTAAAATTAATATTGTTTAAAAGTAATATTGTATGTACCCAACAAATGTCAAATCGATTGACACCTACAGAATGGGAGTGTGAGAGAGAGAGAGATTGGGAGTGTGAGAGAGAGAGAGATTGGGAGTTGTGTGAGAGAGAGAGAGAGATTGGGAGTGTGAGAGAGAGAGAGACTGGTAGTGTGAGAGAGAGAGAGATTGGGAGTGTGAGAGAGAGAGATTGGGAGTGTGAGAGAGAGAGACTGGGAGTGTGAGAGAGAGAGAGATTGGGAGTGTGAGAGAGGGAGAGATTGGGAATGTGAGAGAGAGAGAGAGATTGGGAGTGAGAGAGAGAGAGAGATTGGGAGTGTGAGAGAGAGAGATTGGGAGTGTGAGAGAGAGAGAGATTGGGAGTGTGAGAGAGAGAGAGATTGGGAGTGTGTGAGAGAGAGACATTGGGAGTGTGAGAGAGAAATTGGGAGTCTGAGAGAGAGAGATTGGGAGTGTGGGAGAGAGAGAGATTGGGAGTGTGAGAGAGAGAGAGATTGGGAGTGTGTGAGAGGGAGAGATTAGGAGTGTGAGAGAGAGAGAGAGATTGGGAGTGTGAGAGAGAGAGAGATTGGGAGTGTGAGAGAGATTGGAAGTGTGAGAGAGAGAGAGATTGGGAGTGTGAGAGAGAGAGAGATTGGGAGTGAGAGAGAGAGAGATTGGGAGTGTGAGAGAGAGAGATTGGGAGTGAGAGAGAGAGATTGGGAGTGTGAGAGAGAGAGAGATTGGGAGTGTGAGAGAGAGAGAGATTGGGAGTGTGAGAGAGAGAGAGATTGGGAGTGTGAGAGAGAGAGAGATTGGGAGTGTGAGAGAGAGAGAGATTGGGAGTGAGAGAGAGAGATTGGGAGTGAGAGAGAGAGAGAGAGATTGGGAGTGTGAGAGAGAGAGAGATTGGGAGTGTGAGAGAGAGAGATTGGGAGTGTGAGAGAGAGAGATTGGGAGTGTGAGAGAGAGAGATTGGGAGTGTGAGAGAGAGAGAGATTGGGAGTGAGAGAGAGAGAGAGATTGGGAGTGTGAGAGAGGGAGAGATTGGGAGTGTGAGAGAGAGAGAGATTTGGGAGTGAGAGAGAGAGAGAGATTGGGAGTGTGAGAGAGAGAGAGATTGGGAGTGTGTGAGAGAGAGAGATTGGGAGTGTGAGAGAGAGAGATTGGGAGTGTGAGAGAGAGAGAGATTGGGAGTGTGAGAGAGAGAGAGATTGGGAGTGTGAGAGAGAGAGATTGGGAGTGTGAGAGAGAGAGAGATTGGGAGTGTGAGAGAGCGAGAGATTGGGAGTGTGAGAGAGAGAAATCTAGCTCCCCAGACACCCTTCATTTCAAAGCCTTTCAGACCCAAGAGCTAAACCCAGAAAAGAGTCCCCTGAGTCAGCTGCTACTGAAACTAAGTACTCAGCCGGACCCTGACCAGCCCCAGACCAACACAGCCGTCCAAACACCAATCCGAGTGAACCAAATCATTAACAAATGCAAAGAAACCTACCTGGAACATTGGAACAGAATAACCGAAAGCCAAAGCAGATTAGAATGTTACCGGGCCCTAAAAAGAGAATATAAACTGGCAGACTACCTCACGACCATCAGAGACACAAAACAGAGACAGACCCTCACCAGGTACAGACTAAGCGACCACCAACTGGAAATTGAAAAAGGCAGATACAAGAAATCCTGGCAGCCTAGAGAGAATAGAATATGCGACAATGTCTGGCTGGCGAGGTTGAAACAGAAATGCATTTCCTCCTAAAATGCGAAAAATTCAACACATCAAGAAACATATTATTCAACAAGCTAAGCCAAACAACCCCAGATTTCAAGGAATTGGATGATCTGTCAAAATTGAGATTAGTCCTAGGAGAAGGAGACAGACCATACCTTGGGGCCAAATATGTAACAACATGTCACAACCTGAGGACTGTTTAAAATTAAGACTGTTTAAAATTAATATTGAACGTACCAAATGAAGTACAAAGACTGTTTAAAATTAATATTGTTTAAAAGTAATATTGTATGTACCCCAACAAATGTCAAATCGATTGACACCTACAGAATGTTAGAAAACTGTACCTTTTTGCAATGTAAGCTTTGGCAATATGGTTCTCTGTAAACTTTCATGCCAATAAAGCATTTGAATTGAATTGAATTGAATTGATTGGGAGTGTGAGAGAGAGATTGGGAGTGTGAGAGAGAGAGATTGGGAGTGAGAGAGAGAGAGAGATTGGAAGTGTGAGAGAGAGAGAGATTGGGAAGTGTGAGAGAGATTGGAAGTGTGAGAGAGAGAGAGATTGGGAGTGTGAGAGAGAGAGAGATTGGGAGTGAGAGAGAGAGAGATTGGGAGTGTGAGAGAGAGAGATTGGGAAGTGAGAGAGAGAGATTGGGAGTGTGAGAGAGAGAGAGATTGGGAGTGTGAGAGAGAGAGAGATTGGGAGTGTGAGAGAGAGAGAGAGATTGGGAGTGTGAGAGAGAGAGAGATTGGGAGTGTGAGAGAGAGAGAGATTGGGAGTGAGAGAGAGAGATTGGGAGTGAGAGAGAGAGAGAGAGATTGGAGTGTGAGAGAGAGAGATTGGGAGTGTGAGAGAGAGAGATTGGGAGTGTGAGAGAGAGAGATTGGGAGTGTGAGAGAGAGAGAGATTGGGAGTGAGAGAGAGAGAGAGAGATTGGGAGTGTGAGAGAGGGAGAGATTGGGAGTGTGAGAGAGAGAGAGATTGGGAGTGAGAGAGAGAGAGAGATTGGGAGTGTGAGAGAAACGAGCACTAAACTTCCTAAATCACCTCAAATCTAGCTCCCCAGACACCCTTCATTTCAAAGCCTTTCAGACCCAAGAGCTAAACCCAGAAAGAGTCCCCTGAGTCAGCTGCTACTGAAACTAAGTACTCAGCCGGACCCTGACCAGCCCCAGACCAACACAGCCGTCCAAACACCAATCCGAGTGAACCAAATCATTAAAAAATGCAAAGAAACCTACCTGGAACATTGGAACAAAATAACCGAAAGCCAAAGCAGATTAGAATGTTACCGGGCCCTAAAAAGAGAATATAAACTGGCAGACTACCTCACGACCATCAGAGACACAAAACAGAGACAGACCCTCACCAGGTACAGACTAAGCGACCACCAACTGGAAATTGAAAAAGGCAGATACAAGAAATCCTGGCAGCCTAGAGAGAATAGAATATGCCGATCAATGTCTGGCTGGCGAGGTTGAAACAGAAATGCATTTCCTCCTAAAATGCGAAAAATTCAACACATCAAGAAACATATTATTCAACAAGCTAAGCCAAACAACCCCAGATTTCAAGGAATTGGATGATCTGTCAAAATTGAGATTAGTCCTAGGAGAAGGAGACAGACCATACCTTGGGGCTAAATATGTAACAACATGTCACAACCTGAGGACTGTTTAAAAGTAAGACTGTTTAAAATTAATATTGAACGTACCAAATGAAGTAGAAAGACTGTTTAAAATTAATATTGTTTAAAAGTAATATTGTATATACCCAACAAATGTCAAATCGATTGACACCTACAGAATGTTGGAAAACTGTACCTTTTTGCTATGTAAGCTTTGGCAATATGGTTCTCTGTAAACTTTCATGCCAATAAAGCATTTGAACTGAACTGAACTGAACTGAGAGATTGGGAGTGTGAGAGAGAGAGATTGGGAGTGTGAGAGAGAGAGATTGGAGTGTGAGAGAGAGAGGAGATTGGGTGTGTGAGAGAGAGAGATTGGGAGTGTGAGAGAGAGAGATTGGGAGTGTGAGAGAGAGAGATTGGGAGTGTGAGAGAGAGAGAGATTGGGAGTGAGAGAGAGAGATTGGGAGGTGTGAGAGAGAGAGATTGGGAGTGGGTGAGAGAGAGAGAGCTTGGGAGTGAGAGAGAGGGATTGGAGTGTGAGAGAGAGAGCTTGGGAGTGTGTGAGAGAGAGAGACTGGGAGTGTGAGAGAGAGAGAGATTGGGAGTGAGAGAGAGAGATTGGGAGTGTGAGAGAGAGAGATTGGGAGTGTGAGAGAGAGAGAGATTGGGAGTGTGAGAGAGAGAGATTGGGAGTGTGTGAGAGAGAGAGATTGGGAGTGAGAGAGAGAGAGATTGGGAGTGCGAGAGAGAGAGAGAGATTGGGAGTGTGAGAGAGAGAGAGATTGGGAGTGAGAGAGAGAGAGAGATTGGGAGTGTGAGAGAGAGTGAGATTGGGAGTGTGAGAGAGAGAGAGATTGGGAGTGTGAGAGAGAGAGAGATTGGGAGTGTGAGAGAGAGAGAGATTGGGAGTGTGTGAGAGAGAGAGATTGGGAGTGTGAGAGAGAGAGAGATTGGGAGTGTGAGAGAGAGAGAGATTGGGAGTGTGAGAGAGAGAGAGATTGGGAGTGTGAGAGAGAGAGAGATTGGGAGTGTGAGAGAGAGAGAGATTGGGAGTGTGTGAGAGAGAGAGATTGGGAGTGTGAGAGAGAGAGAGATTGGGAGTGTGAGAGAGAGAGAGATTGGGAGTGTGAGAGAGAGAGAGATTGGGAGTGTGAGAGAGAGAGATTGGGAGAGTGAGAGAGAGAGAGATTGGGAGTGTGAGAGAGAGAGAGCTTGGGAGTGAGAGAGAGAGATTGGGAGTGTGAGAGAGAGAGAGATTGGGAGTGTGAGAGAGAGAGAGAGATTGGGAGTGTGAGAGAGAGAGAGACTGGGAGTGTGAGAGAGAGAGAGATTCGGGGTGAGAGAGAGAGAGACTGGGAGTGTGAGAGAGAGAGCGATTGGGAGTGTGAGAGAGAGAGATTGGGAGTGTGAGAGAGAGAGAGATTGGGAGTGTCAGAGAGAGAGATTGGGAGTGTGAGAGAGAGAGAGATTGGGGAGTGTGAGAGAGAGAGATTGGGAGTGTGAGAGAGAGAGATTGGGAGTGTAAGAGAGAGAGAGATTGGGAGTGTGAGAGAGAGAGAGATTGGGAGTGTGATGAGAGAGAGAGATTGGGAGTGTGAGGGAGAGAGAGACTGGGAGTGTGAGAGAGAGAGCGATTGGGAGTGTGAGAGAGAGAGATTGGGAGTGTGAGAGAGAGAGAGATTGGGAGTGTCAGAGAGAGAGATTGGGAGTGTGAGAGAGAGAGATTGGGAGTGTGAGAGAGAGATTGGGAGTGTGAGAGAGATATTGGAGTGTGTGAGAGAGAGAGATTGGGAGTGTGAGAGAGAGAGATTGGGAGTGTGAGAGAGAGAGAGAGTGGGAGTGTAAGAGAGAGAGATTGGGAGTGTGAGAGAGAGAGATTGGGAGTGTGAGAGAGAGAGATTGGGAGTGTGACAGAGAGAGATTGGGAGTGTGAGAGAGAGAGAGATTGGGAGTGAGAGAGAGAGGGAGATTGGGAGTGTGAGAGAGGGAGAGATTGGGAGTGTGAGAGAGAGAGAGATTGGGAGTGAGAGAGAGAGAGAGATTGGGAGTGTGAGAGAGAGAGAGATTGGAGTGTGTGAGAGAGAGAGATTGGGAGTGTGAGAGAGAGAGAGATTGGGAGTGTGAGAGAGAGAGATTGGGAGTGTGAGAGAGAGAGAGTTTGGGAGTGTGAGAGAGAGAGATTGGGAGTGAGAGAGAGAGAGAGATTGGAAGTGTGAGAGAGAGAGAGATTGGGAGTGTGAGAGAGATTGGAAGTGTGAGAGAGAGGCGAGATTGGGAGTGTGAGAGAGAGAGAGAGATTGGGAGTGAGAGAGAGAGAGATTGGGAGTGTGAGAGAGAGAGAGAGATTGGAAGTGTGAGAGAGAGAGATTGGGACTGAGAGAGAGAGAGAGGAGATTGGGAGTGTGAGAGAGAGAGAGACTGGGAGTGTGAGAGAGAGATTGGGAGTGTGAGAGAGAGAGACTGGGAGTGTGAGAGCCGAGAGAGATTGGGAGTGTGAGAGAGGGAGAGATTGGGAGTGTGAGAGAGAGAGAGATTGGGAGTGAGAGAGAGAGAGAGATTGGGAGTGTGAGAGAGAGAGATTGGGAGTGTGAGAGAGGGAGAGATTGGGAGTGTGAGAGAGAGAGAGATTGGGAGTGTGAGAGAGAGAGCGACTTGGGAGTGTGAGAGAGAGAGATTGGTAGTGTGAGAGAGAGAGAGATTGGGAGTGTCAGAGAGAGACATTGGGAGTGTGAGAGAGAGAGAGATTGGGAGTGTGAAGAGAGAGAGATTGGGAGTGTGAGAGAGAGAGATTGGGAGAGTGAGAGAGAGAGAGATTGGGAGTGTGAGAGAGAGAGAGCTTGGAGTGAGAGAGAGAGATTGGGAGTGTGAGAGAGCAGAGAGATTGGGAGTGTGAGAGAGAGAGAGAGATTGGGAGATGTGGAGAGAGAGAGAGACTGGGAGTGTGAGAGAGAGAGAGATTCGGGGTGTGAGAGAGAGAGACTGGGAGTGTGAGAGAGAGAGCGATTGGGAGTGTGAGAGAGAGAGATTGGGAGTGTTGAGAGAGAGAGAGATTGGGAGTGTCAGAGAGAGACATTGGGAGTGTGAGAGAGATAGAGATTGGGAGTCTGTGAGAGAGGTTGAAACAGAAATGCATTTCCTCCTAAAATGCGAAAAATTCAACACATCAAGAAACATATTATTCAACAAGCTAAGCCAAACAACCCCAGATTTCAAGGAATTGGATGACCTGTCAAAATTGAGATTAGTCCTAGGAGAAGGAGACAAACCATACCTTGGGGCCAAATATGTAACAACATGTCACAACCTGAGGACTGTTTAAAATTAAGACTGTTTAAAATTAATATTGAACCGTACCAAAATGAAGTACAAAGACTGTTTAAAATTAATATTGTTTAAAAGTAATATTGTATGTACCCAACAAATGTCAAATCGATTGACACCTACAGAATGGGAGTGTGAGAGAGAGAGAGATTGGGAGTGTGAGAGAGAGAGAGATTGGGAGTGTGAGAGAGAGAGAGAGATTGGGAGTGTGAGAGAGAGAGAGACTGGTAGTGTGAGAGAGAGAGAGATTGGGAGTGTGAGAGAGAGAGATTGGGAGTGTGAGAGAGAGAGATTGGGAGTGTGAGAGAGAGAGAGATTGGGATTGTGAGAGAGAGAGTTTGGGAGTGTGAGAGAGAGAGATTGGGAGTGTGAGAGAGAGAGAGATTGGGAGTGTCAGAGAGGACATTGGGAGTGTGAGAGAGAGAGAGATTGGGAGTGTGAGAGAGAGAGATTGGGAGTGTGAGAGAGAGAGAGATAGGGGAGTGTGAGAGACAGAGAGATTGGGAGTGAGAGAGAGAGAGATTGGGAGTGCGAGAGAGAGAGAGATTGGGAGTGTGAGAGAGAGAGAGATTGGGAGTGAGAGAGAGAGAGAGATTGGAGAAGTGTGGAAGACGAGAGAGAGAGAGAGATTGGGAGTGTGAGAGAGAGAGAGATTGGGAGTGAGAGAGAGAGAGAGATTGGGAGTGTGAGAGAGAGAGAGATTGGGAGTGTAGAGAGAGAGAGATTGGGAGTGTGAGGAGAGAGATTGGAGTGTGAGAGAGAGAGAGATTGGAGTGTGAGAGAGAGAGAGATTGGAGTGAGAGAGAGAGATTGGGAGTGTGAGAGAGAGAGAGATTGGGAGTGTGAGAGAGAGAGAGATTGGGAGTGTGAGAGAGAGAGATGGAAGATGTGAGAGGATGAGAGAGAGAGATTGGAGTGTGAGAGAGAGAGAGATTGGGAGTGAGAGAGAGAGATTGGGAGTGTGAGGAGAGAGAGAGATTGGGAGTGGTGAAAGAGAGAGAGAGATTGGGAGTGTGAGAGAGAGAGAGACTGGGAGTGTGAGAGAGAGAGAGATTTGGGGTGTGTGAGAGAGAGAGAATGGGAGTGTGAGGAGAGAGAGAGATTGGGATGTAGTGGAGGAGAGAGAGAGACTGAGAGTGGGAGTGTGAGAGAGAGAGAGATTGGAGTGTGAGAGAGAGAGATTGGGAGTGTGAGAGAGAGAGAGATTGGGAGTGTGAGAGAGAGAGATTGGGAGTGTGAGAGAGAGAGATTGGGAGTGTAAGAGAGAGAGAGATTGGGAGTGTGAGAGAGAGAGAGATTGGGGAGTGTGAGAGAGAGATAGATTGGGAGTGTGAGGGAGAAGAGAGACTGGGAGTGTGAGAGAGAGAGCGATTGGGAGTGTGAGAGAGAGAGATTGGGAGTGTGAGAGAGAGAGAGATTGGGAGTGTCAGAGAGAGAGATTGGGAGTGTGAGAGAGCGAGATTGGGAGTGTGAGAGAGAGATTGGGAGTGTGAGAGAGATATTGGGAGTGTGGTGAGAGAGAGAGATTGGGAGTGTGAGA
>NW_028226207.1:0-62022 GCF_052327205.1 Somniosus microcephalus | reverse complement strand
ACTCTCTCTCCCCCTCTCTCTCTCCGCCCCCTCTCCCCCCTCTCTCTCTCCGCCCTCCCTCCCCCTCTCTCTCCCCTCCCTCCCCCTCTCTCTCTCTCTCCTCCCTCCCCATCTCTCCCCTCCCTCCCCCTCTCTCTCTCTCCTCCCTCCCCCTCTCTCTTTCCCCTCCCTCCCCCTCTCTCTCTCCCCCTCCCTCCGCCTCTCTCTCCCCCCTCCCTCCCTCCCCTCTCCCTCCCCCTCTCTCTCTCCCCCTCCCTCCCACCTCCCTCCCCCTCTCCCCCCTCCTTCCCCCTCTCTCTCTCCCCCTCCCCCCCTCTCTCTCCCCCCTCCCTCCCCCTCTCTCTCCCCCCTCCCTCCCCCCTCCCCTTCCCCCTCCCCTTCCCCCTCCCTCCCTCCCTCCCTCCCCTTCCCCTACCCTCTCTCCCTCCCCTTCCCCCCACCCCCTCTCCCTCCCCTTCCCCCACCCCCTCTCCCTCCCCTTCCCCCCACCCCCACTCCCTCCCCTTCCCCCCACCCCCTCTCCCTCCCCTTACCCCCACCCCTCTCCCTCCCCTTCCCCCCACCCCCTCTTATCTCTATGTTGTGTATATTCTCGCTCCCCCCGCTCACTCACTGTATCCCGGGAACTCCAGCTCCAGCACAGCGTCACTCGGGCCGGGCCTGACAAACGCTCGGCCCGAGACACAGAGTGGGGGAGCCTTCTAAACTGCCCTGGCACTGCCGCGCCCCCCCCCCCCAGCTAGTCTATATATATAAAATAGCTCTTCTGTCTGTCTGTCCTTCCATCTGTCTGTCTGTCTGTATGTACTTTATACACTCAAAAGTTATAGAGCGTACCTACACATGTGCTATATCAAAAGAAAGCTTATGATTCCGGAATGGTCATAAGCGTATTTACTTTTTGGCCAGACAGAAATTGTGCCAACGGTATCCAAAAAACCTTCAAAATTCCGCTCATTATCCGCTCATTAGCATTGAGTGACGTGAAGGTTGACCAATCGTACAGTCGAGCGACACGACGGTTGACGAATCGCTGCGTCACGGGGCGGGTTCATTGCGTGTGCGGGCGGGCCATCCTAGAGTTGAGTGACGTGATGATTGGCCAATCCTACAGTTCAGTGGCCTGACGGTTGTGGGCGGGCCTAATCCTTCTGAGCTGAGGTGAGTGGCCGCCATCTTGATTCCTAAGTTCATTTTTTCCCCCCACTTTCTGTACACAATTAAATAGTTTTTAAAAAAAGTAAATTAATTTTGAAAGACTTTTTGTAAGCTGATTAATTTTCCTATCTTTCACCCTCTTTTTTTGGTGCCCGGGGACTCGGGCTTTCCCCCCCACTCTACTAGGCCGCAGGCCCAGCCGCAATCGGCGGTCTAAAGCCCGCTCAGGCCCCGTCCCGGAGCTTGGGAGGGTGGAGGGTTTTCTATAAACGAAGTGACTGCTGCTAACGACTGGAAGCTGCAGTGAGTGACTGCTGCCAATGACTAGAAGCCCGCTCCGTTCCCGCCTTTTTTCCCCTGAGCCGCGAAGCGAAACACCCCCACTCTCTCTCTCTCTCTCTCTCGCTCTCTCTCTCTCTCTCTGGTGCTCGGGAGGGTGGGGCTCGGGAGGGCGGGGTGCCAGGGCCCGGGAGGGTGGGAAGGGTTACCCCGGCAACCGGGCCCGGCCCTCTCTCCGGTGCTCGGGAGGGCGGGGATCGGGAGGGCGGGGGGCCGGTGCTCGGGAGGGCGGGATGTGGGGGGAAGGGTTACCCCAGCAACCGGGCCCGGCCCTCTCCCACAGCCTCAAGCCGGCTCACGCGCGGTCCCGGGGCTTGGCTCCATTTGCGTCCGCGGGCAGGAGACTCGCCCTCTCTCTCTCCTTCCCTCTGTCTCTCTCTCATCCCCCCTCCCCTCTCCCCCTCCCCTCTCCCCCTCCCTCTCCCCCTACCCCCTCTCCCCCTCCCCCTCCCCCTCCCTCCTCTCCACCCTCCCCCCTCTCCCCCTCTCCCCCTCTCTCTCCCCCCTGCCTCCCCCTCTCTCTCTCTCCCCCTCTCTCTCTCCCCACTCTCTCTCTCCCCCCCCCCTCCCCCTCTCTCTGCCCCCTCCCTCCCCCTCTCTCTCCCCCCTCCCTCCCCCTCTCTCTCTCCCCCCTCCCTCCCCCTCTTTCTCTCCCCCCTCCCTCCCCTCTCTCTCTCCCCCTCACTCCCTCCCCCCTCCCCCTCTCTCTCTCCCCCTCCCTCCCCCCTCTCCCCCTCCCTTCCCCTCTCTCCCCCCTCCTTCCCCCTCTCTCTCCCCCTCTCCCTCCCCCTCTCTCTCCCCCCTCCCTCCCCCTCTCTCTCTCCCCCTCCCTCCCCCTCTCTCTCTCCCCCCTCCCCTCTCTCTCTCCCCCTCCCTCCCCCTCTCTCTCTCCCCCTCCCTCCCCCTCTCTCTCTCCCCCTCCCTCCCCCTCTCTCTCTCCCCTCCCTCCCTTCCCCCCTCCCTCCCTCCCGCCCTCCACTTCCCCCCTCCCTCCCTCCCCTTCCCCCCACCCCCTCTCCCTCCCCTTCCCCACCCCCTCTCCCTCCCCTTCCCTCCACCCCCTCTCCCTCCCCTTCCCCCCACCCCCTCTCCCTCCCCTTCCCCCCATCCCCTCTTATCTCTATATTGTGCATATTCTCGCTCCCCCGCTCACTCACCGTATCCCGGGAACTCCAGCTCCAACACAGCGTCACTCGGGCCGGGCCTGACAACCGCTCGGCCCGAGACACAGAGCGGGGGAGTGGCAGCGGCCGTCCGTCAACCGCGCAGCCTGAGACACAGAGCGGGGGAGCGGCAGTGGCTGGCCGTCAACCGCGCGGCCCTCTAAACTGCCCTGGCACCGCCGGGCCCCCCCAGCTAGTGTATATATATAAAATAGCTCTTCTGTCTGTCTGTCTGTCTGTCTGTACGCTATACACTCAAAAGTTATAGAGCGTACCTACACATGTGTTATATCAAAAGAAAGCTTATGATTCTGGAATGGTCATAAGCGTATTTACTTTTAGTCAGACAAAAATTGTTCAGACGGTATCCAAAAAACCTTCAAAATTACGCTCATTATCCGCTCAGTAGCATTGAGTGACGTGAAGGTTGACCAATCGTACAGTTGAGCGACACGACGGTTGACCAATCGCTGCGTCACGGGGGCGGGTTCATTGCGTGTGCGGGCAGACCATCCTAGAGTTGAGTGACGTGATGATTGACCAATCCTACAGTTCAGTGACCTGACGGTTGACCAATCGGTGCGTGTGTGGGCGGGCCATTTCTTCTGAGCTGAGGTGAGTGGCCGCAATCTTGATTCCTGAGTTGAGTTTTTTCCCACTTTCTGTACACAATTAAATAGTTTTTTAAAAAGTAAATTAATTTCGAAAGACTTTTTGTAAGCTGATGAATTTTCCTATCTTTCACCCTCTTTTTTTGGTGCCCGGGGACTCGGGCTTTCCCCCCCTCTACTAGGCCGCAGGCCCAGCCGCAATCGGCGGTCTAAAGCCCGCTCAGGCCCCGTCCCGGGGCTTGGGAGGGAGGAGGGTTTGCTATAAACGAAGTGACTGCTGCCAACGACTGGAAGCTGCGGTGAGTGACTGGTGCCAACGAATAGAAGCCCGCTCCATTCCCGCCTTTTTTCCCCCTGAGCCGTGAAGCGAAACACCCCCCAGTCTCTCTCTCTCTCTCTCCGGTGCTCGGGAGGGCAGGATGCCGGGTCTCGGGAGGGCGGGAAGGGTTATCCCGGCAACCGGGCCCGGCCCTCTCTCCGGTGCTCGGGAGGGCGGGACTCGGGAGGGCGGGGTGCCGGTGCTCGGGAGGGCGGGGCTCGGGAGGGTGGGAAGGGGGGGGAAGGGTTACCCCGGCAACCGGGCCCGGCCCTCTCTCACAGCCTCAAGCCGGCTCACGTGCGGTCCCGGGGCTTGGCTCCATTTGCGTCCGCGGGCCGGGGACTCGCCCTCTCTCTCTCCTTCCCTCTGTCTCTCTCTGCTCCCCCCTCCCCTCTCCCCACTCCCTCTCCCCCCACTCCCCCTCCCCCTCCCCCTCCCTCCCCACTCTCCCCCCTCCCCCTCCCCATCTCCACCTCTCTCTCCCCCCTGCCTCACCCTCTCTCTCTCCCCTCTCTCTCTCTCCCCCCCTCTCTCCCTCCCCCCTCCCTCCCCCTCTCTCTGCCCCTTTCCTCCCCCTCTCTCTCTCTCCCCTCCCTCCCCTCTCTCTCCCCTCCCTCCCCCTCTCTCTCTCCCCTCCGTCCCCCTCTCTCTCTCCCCTCCCTCCCCCTCTCTCTCTCCCTCCCCCTCTCTCTCTCCCCCCTCCCTCCCCCTCTAGATAAGAACATAAGAAATAGGAGCAGGAGTAGGCCAATCGGCCCCTCGAGCCTGCTCCACCATTCAATAAGATCATGGCTGATCTGATCCTAACCTCAAATCTTCTATCACTCTCCATCCCACCCGAACCCATGTGATCTCCCGGGAGAGGCGAAAAACCAGTTAAAAAACCCAGTGGCCAATTTGGGAGAAAAAATCTGGGAAATTCCTCTCCGACCCATCTAGGCGATCGAAACTCTTCCAGGAGATCACTCTGTCCCTATATTTTCTATAGTACTTACCTTCTGTAAAGACGATCTCCACCCCAGCCAGGAACAGGAATAAAACCATCTCCTGAAATCTAACATAGAATTAGAACACAAGAACTGGGAGCAGAACCAGGCTACATGGCCCCTGGGCCTGCTCCACTACCCACAGGGCCATGACCATTCCGAACCTAGACTCATGTCCATTTTCCTGCCCGCTCCCCGTAACCCTTAATTCCCTTTACTTCTAGGAAACTATCTATTTCTGTTTTAAATTTATTTAATGATGTAGCTTCCACAGCTTTCTGGGGCAGCAAATTCCACAAACCTACCACCCTCTGAGTGAAGAAGTTTCTCCTCATCTCAGTTTTGAAAGAGCAGCCCCTTATTTTAAGATTATGCCCCCTAGTTCTAGTTTCACCCATCATTGGGAACATCCTCACCGCATCCACCCGATCAAGCCCCTTCACAATCTTATATGTTTCAATAAGATCGCCTCTCATTCTTCTGAACTCCAATGAGTAGAGTCCCAATCTACTCAACCTCTCCTCATATGACCACCCCCTCATCCCCGGGATTAACTGAGTGAACCTTCTTTGTACTGACTCGAGAGCAAGTATGTCTTTTCTTAAGTATGGACACCAAAACTGTATGCAGTATTCCAGGTGCGGTCTCACCAATACCTTGTATAACTGCAGCAATACCTCTCTGTTTTTATATTCTATCCCCCTAGCAATAAAAGCCAACATTCCATTGGCCTTCTTGATCACTTGCTGCACCTGCATACTAACTTTTTGACACCCTTTGTACTACAGTACTTTCCAGTTTCTTGCCATTAAGATAATAACTTGCTCTATGATTTTTCCTGCCAAAGTGCATAACCTCACAGAGCCAGATGATGTAGGCGGGGTTTTAAATGAATTTAAATGAATTTTTTGCATCTGTGTTCACTATGGAGAAAGACGATGTAGACATAGAAATCAGGCAAGGGGACTGTGATATACTTGAACATATTAGCATCGAGAGGGAGGAGGTACTAGCAGTTTTAGCAGGCCAAAAAGTGGATAAATCCCCAGGCCCGGACGAGATGTATCCCAGGCTGCTGTGTGAGGCAAAGGAGGAGATTGCAGGGGCTCTGACACAAATTTTCAGAACCTCTCTGGCCACAGGGGATGTACCAGAGGACTGGAGAACAGCTAACGTAGTACCATTATTCAAGAAGGGTAGCAGGGATAAACCAGGGAATTACAGGCCAGTGAGCCTAAGATCTGTGGTAGGGAAATTATTGGAAAAAATTCTGAGGGACAAAATTAGTCTCCACTTGGAGAGGCAAGGATTAATCGGGGATAGTCAGCATGGCTTTGTCAAGGGTAAATCATGTCTGACCAATCTGATTGAATTTTTCGAGGGGGTGACTAGGTGTGTGGATGAGGGAAATGCTGTGGATGTGGTATACATGGACTTCAGTAAGGCTTTTGACAAAGTCCCGCATAGGAGACTGGTCAAGAAGGTAAGAGCCCATGGGATCCAGGGTGCCTTGGCACGTTGGACCCTAAACTGGCTGAGTGGCAGGAGGCAGAGGGTGATGGTCGAAGGTTGCTTTTGTGACTGGAAGCCTGTGTCCAGTGGGGTACCTCAGGGATCGGTGTTGGGTCCCTTGCTGTTTGTGATCTACATAAATGATTTGGATGAGAATGTAAAAGGTATGATCAGTAAGTTCGCAGATGACACGAAAATTGGTGGGGTGGTAAATTGCGAGGAGGAAAGCCTCAGGCTACAGGACGATATAAACGGGTTGGTCAGATGGGCGGAAAAGTGGCGAATGGAATTTAACCCTGAAAAGTGCGAGGTGATGCATTTTGGACGGACAAATAAGGCAAGGGAGTACACAATGAGTGGTAGGACCCTAGGAAGTACAGAGGGTCAGAGGGACCTTGGTGTACATGTACATAGATCCCTGAAGGCAGTGGAACAGGTAGATAAGGTGGTTAAAAAGGCATATGGGATACTTGCCTTCATTAGCCGAGGCATAGAATATAAGAGCAGGGAGGTTATGATGGAGCTGTACAAAACGCTGGTAAGGCCACAGCTGGAGTACTGTGTGCAGTTCTGGTCGCCTCACTATAGGAAGGATGTGATTGCTTTGGAGAGGGTGCAGAGAAGATTCACCAGGATGTTACCTGGGATGGAGCGCCTCAGCTATGAAGAAAGACTAAACAGGCTGGGGTTGTTTTCCTTGGAGCAAAGAAGGCTGAGGGGGGACCTGATTGAGGTGTACAAAATGATGAGGGGCATAGATAGGGTAGATAAAGAGGAACTTTTCCCCTTAGTAGGGGGGTCAATAACAAGGGGGCATAGATTCAAGGTAAGGGGCAGGAGGTTTAGAGGGGATTTGAGGAGGAACTTTTTCACCCAGAGGGTGGTTGGAGTCTGGAACTCACTGCCTGAAAGGGTGGTAGAGGCAGGAACCCTCACAACATTCAAGAAGCATTTGGATGAGCGCTTGAAATGCCATTGCATACAAGGCTATGGACCAAATGCTGGAAAATGGGATTAGATTGGACAGGGCTTGATGGACGGCGCAGACACGATGGGCCGAATGGCCTCTTTCTGTGCTGTATAACTCTATGACTCTATGACTCTATGACTTTCCAGTATTGTATTCCATCTGCCAAATCTCTGCCCACTTACTTAGCCTGTCTATGTCACTTTGCAGGTTTTCTATGTCCTCCTCACACTACTTTCCCTCCCATCTTTGTATCATCTGCAAACTTTGATATGTTACACTCGGTCCCCTCCTCCAAATCGTTAATGTAGATTGTAAAGAGTTGGGGACCCAGCACTGACCCCTGCGGAACACCACTAGTTACTGATTGCCAGTCTGAGAACAAACCATTTATCCCAACTCTCTGCTTTCTGTTAGAGAGCTAATCCTCCACCCACGCCAGAATATTACCCCCAATCCCGTGATTTTTTATCTTGAGCAATAATCTTTTGTGTGGCACCTTGTCAAATGCCTTTTGGAAGTCTAAATACACTACGTCCACTGGTTCGCCTTTATCCACCCTGTATGTTACTTCCTCAAAGAACTCAAGCAAATTTGTCAAACATAACTTCCCCTTCATGAAACCATGCTGAGTTTGTCCTATTAAATTATGTTTATCCAAATGTCCCGTTACTGTCTCCTTAATAATGGACTCTAACATTTTACCAACCACAGATGTTAGGCTAACAGGTCTATAGTTTCCAGCCTTCTGCCTACTACCCTTTTTAAATAAGGGTGTTACATTAGCAGTTTTCCAATCTGCCAGGACCTTTGCTGCGTCAAGGGAGTTTTGGAAAATTATTACCAATGCATCCACAATCCCTACCGCCACTTCCCTCAAGACCCTAGGATGTAAGCCATCAGGTCCAGGGGATTTATCCGGCTTAAGTCCCATTATTTTACCAAGTACCACTTCCTTAGTGATTGTAATCATATTTAGCTCATCTCCCCCTAGAGCCCCCTGTTTGTCCAGTGTTGGGATATTCTTAGTGTCCTCTACCGTAAAGACTGATACAAAATATTTGTTCAGCGTTATTGCCATCTCCATGTTTCCCACCATTAATTTCCCGGTCTCATCCTCTAAGGGACCAACATTTACTTTAGCCACCCTTTTTCTTTTTATATAACTATAGAAACTTTTGGTATCTGTTTTTATATTTTTTACTAATTTACTTTCATAATCTATCTTCCCTTTCTTAATCAATCTTTTAGTTATTTTTTGCTGTCTTTTAAAGACTTCCCAATCTTCTATCCTCCCACTAGATTTGGCTACCTTATATGCCCTTGTTTTTAGTCGGATACTATCCTTAATTACTTTACTTAGCCACGGATGGCTATCTTTTCCTTTACACCCTTTTTTCCTCAGTGGAATATATATTTTTTGGAAGTTGTAAAATAACTCCTTAAATGTACACCACTGATCATGTACCATCTTATCCTTTAATCTATTTTCCCAGTCCACTCTAATCAATTCCGCTCTCATACCTTCATAGTCTCCTTTATTCAAGCTCAGCACGCTTGTTTGAGATCCAACCTTCTCACCCTCTACTTGAATATGGAATTCAACCATGTTATGGTCACTCATTCCAAGGGGCTCCTTTACTAGGACATTTTTAATTAATCCTGTCTCATTACACAGGACCAAATCTAAGGTTGCTTGCCCCTTGGTCTCTCTCCCCCCTCCCTCGCCCTCTCTCTTTCCCCCCTCCCTCCCCCTCTCTCTCTCCCCTCCCTCCCTCCCCCTCTCTCTCTCCCCCCTCCCTCCCTCCCCCTCTCTCTCTCCCCCTCCCTCCCCCTCTTTCTCTTCCCCCTCCCTCCCCCTCTCTCTCTTCCCCCTCCCTCCCCCTCTCTCTCTCCCCTCCCTCCCTCCCCCTCTCTCTCTCCCCCCTCCCTCCCCCTCTCTCTCTCCCCCCTCCCTCCCCCTCTCTCTCTCCCCCTCCCTCCCCCTCTCTCTCTTCCCCTCCCTCCCCCCTCCCTCCCCCCTCCCTCCCCCTCTCTCTCTCCCCCCTCTCTCCCCCTCTCTCTCTCCCCCCTCCCTCCCCCTCTCTCTCTCCCCCCTCCCTCCCCTTCCCCCTCCCTCCCTCCCTCCCCTTACCCCCAACCCTCTCCCTCCCCTTCCCCCCACCCCCTCTCCCTCCCCTTCCCTCACCCCCTCTCCCTCCCCTTCCCCCCACCCCCTCTCCCTCCCCTTCACCCCACCCCCTCTCCCTCCCCTTCCCCCCACCCCCTCTCCCTCCCCTTCCCCCCACCCCCTCTTATCTCTATATTGTGTATATTCTCGCTTCCCCGCTCACTCACCATATCCCGGGAACTCCAGCTCCAACACAGCATCACTCGGGCCAGGCCTGACAACCGCTCAGCCCAAGACACAGAGCGGGGGAGCGGCAGCGGCCGGCCGTCAACCGCGCGGCCCGAGACACAGAGCGGGGGAGCGGTAGCGGCCGGCCGTTAACCGCGGGGCCCTCTAAACTGCCCTGGCACTGCCGGGCCCACCCAGCTAGTCTATATATATAAAAGAGCCCTTCTGTCTGTCCTTCCGTCTGTTTGTCTGTCTGTATGTACTTTATACACTCAAAAGTTATAGAGCGTACCTACACATGTGTTATATCAAGAGAGAGCTTATGATTCCGGAATGGTCATAAGCGTATTTACTTTTTGATCAGACAAAAATTGTTCAGCCGGTATCCAAAAAACCTTCAAAATTCCGCTCATTATCCGCTCATTAGCATTGAGTGACGTGAAGGTTGACCAATCGTACAGTCGAGCGACACGACGGTTGACCAATCGCTGCGTCACGGGGGCGGGTTCATTGCGTGTGCGGGCGGGCCATCCTAGAGTTGAGTGACGTGATGATTGACCAATCCTACAGTTCAGTGACCTGATGGTTGACCAATTGGTGCGTGTGTGGGCGGGCCTAATCCTTCTGAGCTGAGGTGAGTGGCCGCCATCTTGATTCCTAACTCTTCCTTTCTTTTTCCCACTTTCTGCGTGTTTATTTTCAAATCTAGATTTCCAGCAAAAAAAAAGTTGCTTTTAAAAGACAAATTGTTTTTTAAAAAAGTTAATTTATTTGTAAATCTTTTCTCTAACCTCATTAATTTTCCTACCTTTCACCGTTTTTCCAGGCCTCGAAGCCTCGGCCTCTGTTGCCCAGCCACGCCCGAGCTAGGCACCTCCCGTCCCGCTCAACAAGCGGCCCGCGATCGCCGCCATCTTTCTCAAGGCTGGCCGGGCGGGTCTGAGCCAAGCGTAGCCACCGCCGCCATATTTCTAAAGGCTGGTGGGGCGGCACAGAGCTCCGCGGATCCAGCGCAGGCGCTGGGCTCGGGTGCTTTGTGGGCCGGGCGGGTCTCAGCCGAGTGTAGCCACCGCTGCCATCTTTCTAAAGGCTGGTGGGGCGGCACGGAGCTCCGCGGAGCCATCGCCGGCGCTGGGTTCGGGTGCTTTGTGGCCTACGGCCAAACGGTGGCTGCGGAGCTTGGGCTGACCGGGGTGCTGCGCTCGGCTGGGCCATGTCAGTGCGGGTGCCTGAGGCCCCGGGGCCTACCCTTCTCCAACCGCCGCCGGCAGCACAACTCTCAACACTGGCTGAGGGGAGAGGGTCTGCTGGCTCCCCCCTCCCTTTCTCCCCCCCTCCCCCCTCCTTCCCCCCCTTCCCCCCTCCCCCCTCCTTCCCCCCTTCCCCTCCCCCTCCACCCCACCTTCCCCCTCCCCCCTCCTTCCCCCCTTCCCCCCTCGACTCCCCCACCCCCCTCCTTCCCCACCCTTCCCCCTTCCCACCCCCTCCCAACCCCCCTCCCACACACACCCTTCCTCCCTTCCCCCTCCCCCTCTTCCCACCCATCCCCCCTCTTCCCCCCTCCCTGTCCCTCTCCCCCTCTTCCTCCCTCCCCCTCTTCCCCTTTCCCTCCCCCCCACCCCTTTCCCCCTTTCTCTCCTTCCCTCTCTCTCTCCGTCCTCTGTCTCTGTCTCTCTCTCCCTCTCTCTCTCCCTCTCTCTCTGTCTCTCTCTCTTCCCCCAGTCTCTCTCTCTCTCTCTCCCCCCCGTCTCTCTCTCTCTCTCTTCCCCCCAGTTGCTCTCTCTCTTCCCCCCGTCACTCTCTTCTTCCCCCAGTCGCTCTCTCTCTTCCCCCCCAGGTCGCTCTCTCACTTCCCCCCAGTCGCTCTCTCTCTCTCTTCCAACAACAACATGCCCTCAAAAAACCCTCGGCACCGCCGGGCACGCCAGTTAGAATATCTATCTATCTATATATATATAATTGCTCTTCTGTCTGTCTGTCTGTCCGTCCGTCCTCTATACACTCAAAAGTTGTAGAGCGTACCTACATGTGTGTTACATCAAAAGAAAGCTTACAATTCCGGAACGGTCATAAGCGTATTTACTTTTCGGTGAGACAAAAATTGTGCCGACGGTATCCAAAAAACGTTCAAAATTCCGCTCATTAGCGGTTGACCAATCCTACGGGGAATTAGTATTGAGTGACTATGATGTCGAAGAGCTGCTATGATGTCAGAGCAGTTTTTGTGCTGTCATAAAGCAATCAATGCTTTCACTGTGCCCAGCCTACTCAGGTGGGGTGACTCGGGCCGGGCCTATTCCTCTCTTCTCTATCTCCTTCCCTCACTCTCTCCTTCTCTCTCTCCTTCCTCTCTCTCTCTCTCTGTCTCCTTCCCTCTCTCTCTCTCTCCCCTTCCCTCTCTGTCTCTCTCTCCTTCCCTCTCTCTCTCTCCTTCCCTCTCTCTCTCTGTCTCTCCTTCTCTCTCTCTCTCTCTCCTTCCCTCTCTGTCTCTCTCTCTCCTTCCCTCTCTGTCTCTCTCTCCTTCCCTTTCTCTCTCTCTCTGTTTCTCTCTCCTTCCCTCTCTCTCTGTTTCTCTCTCCTTCCCTCTCTCTCTCTCTCCTTCCCTCTCTCTCTCCATCTCTCTCTTCTTCCCTCTCCAAACGTGGCGATACCGAATTTCTAGCCCTCTCCCTCTCTCTCCCCCCAATCTCTCTCTCTCTCCCCGTCTCTGTATCTCTCTCTCTGTCTCCCAGTCTCTCTCTCTCTGTTTCCCAGTCTCTCTATCTCTTCCCCCATTCTCCAGTCTCTATCTCTCTCTCTCTCCCCCAGTTTCTCTCTCTCTCCCCGTCTCTCTCTCTCCCCCCTCAGTCTTTCTCTCTCTCTCTATCTCCCAGTCTCTCTCTCTCCCCCAGGATCCCAGTCTCTCTCTCTCCTCCAGTCTCTCCCTCCTCCAGTCTCTCTCTCGCTCCCCGTCTCTCTATCTCTCTCTCTCTCTGTCTCCCAGTCTCTCTATCTCTCTCTCTCCCCAGTCTCTCTCTCCCTTCCCCCGTCTCTCTCTCTCTCTCTCCCCCAGTCTCTCTCTCTCTCTCCCCCGTCTCTCTCCCCAGTCTCTCTTTCTCTCTCCCCCAGTCTCTCTCTCTCCCCAGTCTCTCTCCTCTCTCCCCCAGTCCCTCTCTCTCCCCAGTCTCTCTCCTCTCTCTCCCCTTAGTCTCTCTACTCTCTCTCTCTCCCATCTCTCTCTCTCTCCCCCAGTCTCTCTCTCTCCCCCTGAGTCGCTCTCTCTCTCCCCCCTCAGTCTCTCTCTCTCTATCTCCCCAGTCTCTCTCCCCCAGTCTCTCTCTCTCTCTCCCCCAGTCTCTCTCTCGCTCCCCAGTCTCTCTCCTCTCTCTCCCCCAGTCTCTCTCTCCCCCAGTCTCTCTTTCTCCCCCTGAGTCGCTCTCTCTCTCCCCCTCAGTCTCTCTCTCTATCTCCCCAGTCTCTCTCTCTCTCTCTCTCTCCCCGTCTCTCTCCCTCCACCCCAGTCATGCTCTCTCTCCCCCCAGTCTCTCTCTCTTTCCCCCGGTCTCTCTCTCTCCCCCAGTCTCTCTCTCCCCCAGTCTCTCTCTCCCCCCAGTCTCTCTCTCTCTCCCCTCCAGTCTCTCTCTCTCCCAGTGTCTCTCTCCCCCCTAGTCCCTCTCTCTCTCTCCCCCACTCTCCCCCTCTCCCTCCACTCTCTCCCTCTCCCCCCAAGTCTCTCTCTCTCTCTCTCTCTCCCCATCTCTCTCTCTCTCCCCTCAGTCACTCTCTCTCTCCCCCCCACCCCCTGGCCCCTGGTCTCTCCCTCTCCCCTCCAGTCTCTCTCTCGCTCTCTCTCTCTCTCTCTCTCTATCTCCCTGTAATGAAATCTGTTTGTCTTGATCCTGTATTCGTTTTGCACTCATGTATATTACCCTCCCCCACTCTGTATAGTTTCACTTCCTCTTTCCCGACTAACCTGGGAGGTTCCAGGTCTTGGCTCTTGGCTCCGCCCCTGACTTCTCTTACATAAAGATCCCAGGATCTGTATGACTCATTCCTGTGAACCAGTCGGCGTGTTGAGATGTTAGCTCTGATCTTAGTGATTAAAAGCCAACTTGTTTAAGTCTATAACTTCTAGTTTTGTGGTTATTGAAGGCCCATCAATTTTAATCACTAAAGAATACTAGGATGGATCGACTCCTAAAACCAGAGCGTCTGGACTTGGATCCACATTCTGCTGAAGCATCAAATCAATTTGGACACTGGCTCAAATGCTTCGAACTCTTCGCGGGGGCCTCATCCGCTAGCGAGGTAGATAAACTGAGTCTACTGACTACTCGCATAAGTCATCTGATTTATTCGTTCATCCGGGACGCCACCTCTTACACAGAGGCCATCACTATCCTGAAGGCCCAATACCAGAGGCCGGTAAACGAAGTGTACGCCAGACATCTGCTGGCTACACGCAGGCAGCGACCAGAGGAATCAATGGTCGATTTCTTACAGGGCCTAAAGGACCTGGTCTGGGACTGTAACTGCAAGGCCGTGACGGCCAACGCGTACTCTGACGAATTGGTCCGCGATTCCTTCATCACGGGCCTCAAATCGAATTATATCCGGCAGAGACTGCTGGAGAAGAAGGTCCTGGACTTAAAAAAGGCAGTGGCCCCTGCGCGATCGCTGGACGTGGCCCAGAGAAACTCTGACTCTTATTCTTCCGGCCATGCGGCCCTCACCGCCTCGTGCGTGCCGAGGGGGCCGCCATCTTGGAATCAGCCATCTTCCCCATCCAGGTCTCAGACCAGCTCTACGCCGCCGGAGTCCCCACACAGAAGTTCACCCAGGAGTCCTACTACAGCGACAATGTCTCGAGGCCCGAAATGCTACTTCTGCGGCCAGGCCAAGCACCCCAGACAACGATGCCCAGCGAAGGACGCTACATGCTTCAAATGTAAGGAAAAGGGGCATTTTAGCAAAGTCTGCAGGGGGAATCCGATTTCCAACTCCGTCACCACCTCGTGCGTGCTGTGCGGGCCGCCATCTTGGGATCCGCCATCTTTTCCCGACTCAACGGCCGCCCAGGGCCCAACAGTGGCTTCGATCACGGTGGATCAATCCAGGCCACACCCGTTGACAAAATCCATGATGGACATACAGGTAAACGGGAATTTAACGAAATGTTTAATTGACTGTGGGAGTACCGAGAGTTTTATCCACCCTAGCCTGGTACGGCGGCACTCATTAACGGTAACCCCTACACGGAGCAGAATTGCTATGGCTGCTAAGCCCCACACTTCGGACATTTTGGGCTACTGTGTGGTAACACTGACTGTAAAAGGCACGGACTGCAAGGATTTTAAGCTCCTCGTGATGCCAGAACTCTGTGTTAATGTAATCTTGGGCCTGGACTTCCAGTGCCACCACGAAAGTGTCACGCTAGCATATGGCAGGTCCCAGCCGCCACTCACAGTCTGTGGCGTATCAACGTTAAAAATCAGCCCGCCCTCTTTATTCGCTAATCTCGCTCCGAACTGTAGGCCCATAGCGACCAAAAGTAGACGGTACAGTCTAGAAGACAGACACTTTATCAAGGCGGAAGTGGACAGACTCCTGCGGGAAGGCATTATTGAATGCAGTACCAGCCCGTGGCGTGCCCAAGTAGTCATAGTTAAAAATAGCGAAAAGAAACGGATGGTAATTGACTACAGCCAGACTGTTAATATTTATACCCAGCTGGACGCCTACCCTTTACCCCGCATATCAGAAATGGTCAACCAGATTGCGCAATACCGAGTCTTCTCGACTATCGACCTCAAATCCGCGTATCACCAGCTCCCCATTAGAACGGAGGACCGCCCATACACCGCCTTCGAGGCGAACGGGCGCCTCTACCATTTTCTCAGAGTGCCCTTCGGAGTAACAAATGGGGTCTCGGTCTTCCAACGTGAGATGGACCGCATGGTTGACGAGAATAAACTACAAGCTACCTACCCCTATCTGGACAATGTCACTATTTGCGGGCACAACCAGCAAGACCACGATCTAAATCTTGCGAGGTTTTTAAAAACTGCCCTAAAGCTGAATCTAACCTACAACGAAGACAAATGTGTCTTCAACACAACCCGTCTCTGTATCCTCGGCTGTGTGGTGGAAGATGGGGTAATTGGACCGGACCCTGACCGATTACGCCCCCTAAAGGAACTGCCCCTGCCACACAATCCCAAAGCTTTAAAAAGGTGCCTGGGATTTTTTTCGTATTATGCCCAATGGGTGCCCAATTACTCTGATAAGGCCCGACCCCTCATTAAATCGACGTCCTTCCCACTATCGGCTGAAGCTCGGGAGGCTTTCACCAGTATTAAACAGGACATTGAAAGGGCTGCAGTGTGTGCAGTGGACGAATGCATTCCCTTTCAAGTCGAAAGCGATGCGTCAGACTTTGCCTTAGCTGCGACCCTCAATCAGGCTGGGAGACCTGTGGCCTTCTTCTCCCGAACCCTTCAGGGACCTGAAATCAGGCACTCTTCTGTCGAGAAGGAGGCACAGGCTATAGTGGAGGCAGTGCGGCACTGGAGACACTACCTAGCCGGCAAACGTTTCACCCTGCTCACCGACCAGCGGTCGGTGGCTTTCATGTTTAATAACAAACAAAGGGGGAAAATCAGTATGACAAAATACTCAGGTGGAGGATCGAACTATCCACGTTCGACTATGATATTATGTACAGGCCGGGAGCCCTTAATGAACCCCCAGACGCCCTATCGCGGGGAATGTGTGCCAGCATTCATACGGACAAATTACAGGGTCTCCACAACGACCTCTGTCACCCAGGGGTCACCCGACTATACCATTTTATAAAGTCCCGCAATCTGCCCCACTCCATCGAGGAGGTCAGGGCAATGACCAGAGCCTGCCGCATCTGTGCGGAATGCAAGCCTCGTTTCTACAGGCCTGACCGTGCACACCTTATCAAAGCCACACGGCAATTCGAGCGCCTAAGTCTGGACTTCAAGGGACCCCTTCCCTCTGCCGACCGTAACGTATACTTCCTCAATATCATTGATGAATATTCCCGCTTCCCCTTCGCCATTCCCTGCCCAGACATGACCAGTGCCATGGTCATCAAGTGTCTCTGTAATCTATTCTGCATGTTTGGCATGCCGAACTACATACACAGCGATAGGGGGACATCATTCATGAGTGACGAGCTGCACCAGTTCTTGCTCTCGAAGGGGATAGCCACTAGCAGAACCACTAGCTACAAACCCCGGGGTAATGGGCAAGTGGAAAGGAAGAATGCTACTGTTTGGAAGGCTGTCACATTAGCCTTAAAGTCAAAAGGTCTTCTGACCTCCCGCTGGCAGGAAGTCCTCCCAGACGTGCTCCACTCCATAAGGTCTCTGTTATGTACTGCCACTAACGCTACCCCTCACGAAAAGATGTTCGTTTTCCCCCGGAAATCCACCTCGGGCATATCTCTACCCACGTGGCTGACGTCTCCAGGGACAGTACTATAGCGGAAGCACGTGAGAGGCCATAAAACGGACCCACTTGTGGAAAAGGTACAGCTCCTCCATGCATACCCTCAGTACGCCTATATCGAATACTCTGACGGGCGAGAGGACACTGTTTCCATAAAAGACCTCGCTCCCTCGGGGAGCGAAGAGAACGATGGGAGACTACCCGATGAAGACCTACACTACAAAGAGACAGGACGCCCAGAGGTATCAATACCCAACTTTAACCTGGAGGACACTGCAGATAACCTGGAAGACACTGCGGAGGCCCGGACAGCGGAGGAACCAGAATCCACTCCCCTAGAGGCACCCCAACCGGCTTTGCGCCGATCACTGAGAACTGCAAAACCTCCTGACAGACTCACTTATACCAACTTTTAAGAAACATCACCCCGATGGACTAAATCTATAGAAGGGGTGAATGTAATGAAATCTGTTTGTCTTGATCCTGTATTCATTTTGCACTCATGTATATTACCCTCCCCCACGGTGTATAGTTTCACTTCCTCTTTCCCGACTAACCTGGGAGGTTCCAGGTCTTGACTCTTGGCTCTGCCCCAGACTTCTCTTACATAAAGATCCCAGGATCTGTACGACTCATTCCTGTGAACCAGTCGGCGTGTTGAGATGTTAGCTCTGATCTTAGTGATTAAAAGCCAACTTGTTTAAGTCTATAACTTCTAGTTTTGTGGTTATTGAAGGCCCATCACTCCCCATTCTCTCTCTCTCTCCCCAGTCTCTCTCCTCTCTCTCCCCCAGTCCCTCTACTCTCTCTCTCTCCCCAGTCTCTCTCTCTCTCCCCCAGTCTCTCTCTCCCCCTCAGTCGCTCTCTCTCTCCCCGCTCAGTCTCTCTCTCTCTCTATCTCCCCAGTCTCTCTCTCTCTCTCCCCCGTCTCTCCCTCTCTCTCTCTCCCCATCTCTCTCTCTCTCTCTCCCCCCTCAGTCGCACTCTCTCTCCCCCAGTCTCTCTCTCTCTCCCCCCGGCCTCTCTCTCTCTCTCCCCCAGTCTCTCTCTCCCGAGTCTCTCTCCTCTCACTCCCCCCAGTCTCTCTACTCTCTCTCTCTCCCCTGTCTCTCTCTCTCTACCCCAGTCTCTCTCTCTCCCCCTCAGTCGCTCTCTCTCTCCCCCCTCAGTCTCTCTCTCTATCCCCCAGTCTCTCTCTCTCTCTCTCTCTATCTCCCCGTCTCTCTCTCTCCCCCCCAGTCTCTCTACTCTTTTTCTCTCTCCCCATCTCTCTCTCTCCCCCCAGTCTCTCTCTCTCCTTCCCTCTCTGTTTGTCTCTTTCTCCTTCCCTCTCTCTCTCCTTCCCTCTCTCTCTCTGTCTCTCTCTCCTTCCCTCTCTCTCTCTCCCTCTCTCTCCTTCCCTCTCTCTCTCTGTCTCTCTCTCCTTCCCTCTCCAAATGGGGCGATACCGAATTTCTAGCCCTCTCCCCCCAATCGCTCTCTCTCTCTCCCCGTCTCTTTATCTCTCTCTCTGTCTCCCAGTCTCTCTCTCTCTGTCTCCCCATCTCTCTATCTCTTCCCCCAGTCTCTCTTTCTCTCTCTCTCCCCCGTTTCTCTCTCTTTCCCCGTCTCTCTCTCTCTCCCCCCTCAGTCTCTCTCTCTCTCTCTCTATCTATCTCCCAGTCTCTCTCTCTCCCCCAGTCTCTCTCTCTCCTCCATGCTCTCCCTCCTCCAGTCTCTCTCTCCCAGTCTCTCTCTCTCTCCGTCTCTCTCTCTCCTCCAGTCTCTCCTTCCTCCAGTCTCTCTCTCTCTCCCCCAATCTCTCTCTCGCTCCCCGTCTCTCTATCTCTCTCTCTCTGTCTCCCAGTCTCTCTATCTCTCTATCTCCCCAGTCTCTCTCTCCCTTCCCCAGTGATATACCTATCAATTCGTCCAATGAAAAGCGACGAGTTAGGAAAGTAACTATAGGTTTTCATTGACTAAATAACAGAGCCCACCCTCATGGGTGATCGGATTCAGCAAGGAGGAATACCAGCCAGTCGACTACCTTTATACCTGGGCAGGTAGGTGGAGCCATGGGCGGAGTCAGTGATGGTCAGCCCAGGTATAACAGTGTGACAAGAGGCGACCTCGTATAGTGATACAACAGTGAGAACAGTGATAACAATATAACAGTGATAACTATAGTGTAACGATAGTGAACGATAAAAGTGGTTTACCACATTCACCCCTTCTTTAGATTTGAGTCCGGCGGGGTGAAGTGTACTACCAGTTCTGGTATGTCAGTCTGTCCGGAGGCCTCGTAAGCCTCTCCGATCGTCGCAGCGGCGGTGTTGCATTATCCGGTGTTAATGCTGGTGTCTGCGTGGTCGGCGAAGGCTCGTGGGGTTCCGGCATGCCGTCTACCTGGGCTGGAATTGGGGGGGTGGTGGGGGGGGGTAAAGGTGGTGTCTCCGGAGTGCCCGAGGGTGCGAGGTCTCGTAAGGAGACAGTATCCTCCCACCCGTCTGGGTAAGCCACGTAGGCGTACTGGGGGTTGGCGTGCAGGAGGTTCACCATCTCGACCAGGGGGTCCATTTTATGGGCCCTCACGTGCTTTCGCAGCAGGACGGGCCCCGGAGAGGTCAGCCAGGTTGGTAGAGTGGTTCCCGTAGTCGACGTCCTGGGGAAAACAAACATTCGTTCATGGGGGGTGGCGTTAACGGCAGTGCAAAGTAGTGACCGGATGGAATGCAGCGCTGTCGGGAGGACTTCCTGCCAGCGGGAGGTTGGGAGGCCCTTAGACTTTAAGGCTAAGATGACGGCCTTCCAGACAGTCGCGTTCTCTCTTTCCACCTGGCCGTTCCCTCGGGGGTTGTAGCTGGTGGTCCTGCTTGCTGCAATACCTCTCGCTAGTAGGAACTGGCGGAGTTCCTCGCTCATGAAGGAGGAGCCCCGGTCACTATGTATATAGTTTGGGAACCCGAACAAGGCGAAGAGTTCGTTCAGGCATTTAATGACCGTGGTACTGGTCATGTCTGGGCAGGGGAAGGCAAAGGGGAAATGGGAGTACTCATCAACGATGTTGAGGAAGTACACATTACGGTCGGATGACGGTAGGGGCCCCTTAAAGTCGATGCTCAGGCGCTCGAAGGGGCGGGTGGCCTTGATCAGGCTTGCTTTGTCCGGCCTATAGAAGTGCGGTTTGCACTCGGCACAGGTCTGGCAGTTCCTGGTCATGGTCCTGACCTCCTCGATGGAGTAGGTCAGGTTGCGGGCCTTAATGAAATGGTAAAGTCTGGTGACCCCGGGGTGGCAGAGGTCGTTGTGGAGGGTCTGAAGTCTATCAATATGCGCGCTGGCGCATGTAATTCGTGAAAGAGCATCGGGGGGTTCGTTCAGCTTACCTGGCCGGTACAAGATCTCATAATCGTAGGTGGATAGCTCGATTCTCCACCTCAAGATCTTGTCATTCTTGATTTTGCCCCTCAGCTTGTTATTAAACATGAAAGCGACCGAACGCTGGTCGGTGAGGAGGGTAAATCGTTTGCCTGCCAGGTAATGCCTCCAGCGTCGTACCGCCTCCACGATCGCCTGGGCTTCCTTCTCGACCGACGAGTGTCGGATCTCAGGGCCCTGTAGGGTCCTTGAGAAGAAGGCCACCGGCCTCCCCTCCTGGTTAAGGGTAGCGGCTAGGGCGAAGTCGGATGCATCGCTCTCCACTTGGAAGGGGATGGACTCATCCACTGCGTGCATTGTGGCCTTGGCTATGTCTCCCTTAATGAGGGAGAAGGCCGCGCACGCCTCCTCCGTGAGGGGGAAGGATGTGGACTTCATGAGGGGTCTGGCTTTGTCCGCATAATTGGGCACCCATTGGGCATAGTAGGCGAAGAGTCCCAGGGTTCTCTTAAGTGCCTTAGGACAGTGGGGGAGGGGTAGCTCCATGAGGGGGCGCATTCTTTCGGGGTCGGGGCCGATGACTCCGTTCTCTACTACACAGCCAAGGATAGCAAGGCGTGAGGTGTTAAACACACATTTCTCCTTATTGTAGGTGAGGTTCAGCCGTTGGGCCGTACGGAGGAATTTCTCCAGATTCACATCATGGTCCTGCCGGTCGCGGCCGCAGATGGTGACGTTATCTAGATAAGGGAACGTGGCCTGCAGTCCGTTCTGGTCGACCATCCGGTCCATCTCCCTTTGGAAGACCGACACCCCGTTGGTGACACCGAAGGGGACCCTAAGGAAGTGGTAGAGGCGCCCGTTCGCCTCGAAGGCGGTATACTGGCAGTCCTCCGGGCTGATAGGGAGTTGGTGGTAGGCCGACTTAAGGTCGATGGTCGAGAATACTCGGTATTGTGCAATCCGATTGACCATGTCAGATATGCGGGGAAGCGGGTATGCGTCCAGCTGGGTGTACCTGTTTATGGTCTGGCTGTAGTCGATGACCAAGCGATTTTTATCGCCGGTCTTAACGACCACGACCTGGGCATGCCAGGGGCTGCTGCTCCCCTCGATGATGCCCTCTTTCAGGAGGCGCCGCACCTCATAGCTAATGAAGGCCCTGTCCCCGGCGCTGTACCGCCTGCTCTTGGTAGCGACGGGTTTGCAGTCGGGGGTTAGGTTAGCGAACAGGGAAGGTGGCGGGACCTTGAGGGTGGATAGGCTGCAGGTGTTACGCGGTGGGCGGTTTAACATCCGCTGGTTGTCGACTGTGAGTGGGGGGAGGGGTCCACCGTATGCTAGGGTGACACTTTGGAGGTGGGATTGGAAGTCCAGCCCTAGTAGGACGGCAGCGCAGAGCTGGGGGAGGACGAGGAGTTTAAAATTTTTATACTCCGTACCCTTAACCGACAGGGTCACAACACAGTAGCCGCTGATGTCCGTGGCGTGGGACCTTGATGCCATCGAGATTCGGTTGCGCGTTGGTAGGACGGGGAGGGAGTAGTGGCTCACCGTGTCTGGGTGGATGAAGCTCTCCGTGCTTCCGCTGTCGAACAGGCAGGTCGTGGCGTGGCCGTTTACTTTGATGTCCATCATCGACTTGGACAGGTGATGCGGGCGGGCTTGATCCAGAGTGACGGAGGCTAGTGTGTAGCTGAGCTAGTCGTTGTCGTCTGCGGGTGAGGCGGTCGTCGGGTCTGGAGGCACGGTGGCAGTCGAGCGTGGTGGGTAAAATGGCGTCTCCCACGAGGTTGGACAAAATGGCTGCCCCCATAACTCACATGAGGCACTATTGGGGTCGGTTGCCTTGATCAAAGATGGCCGCCCCATGACTCACGTGTGGGGATGCTGGCCTCTGTTGCCTTGAAGGAAGATGGCCGCCCCCACAGTTCGCATGAGGCACTGCTGGCCTCTGAAGATCCACTTCTGCAGGCCTTAGCAAGGTGGCCTTTCTTCCTGCAGGTTGAGCAGGTGGAGTTCCTAGCTGGGCAGCGCGACCTCGGGTGTTTCTCCTGGCCGCAGAAAAAGCAGCCGCGGGGGTCCGATGTCGGAGCCGGTACCGGGGGTGGCGGTCCCGATCGGGTCCGGGACGCCGACGCTGAGGTAGGTCCCGGGGGCGGCGCGGTGAAGGGTATTGCGGTAGGGGTCGGGCCCGAGTCCCAGGGTCGCGAACAGTACCTGGAGAACGCCTCCTGGTCCCGATGGGCCACCTCCAGGGAGAAAGCGAGGGCTGCAGCTTTGTCCAGGTCGAGGTCCTTTGCTTCCAGTAATCGCTGCCGTGAGTAGTCGGACCGTAGGCCTTTCACGAAGGCATCGCGGACGTTGTCTTCCGTATTTTCTGCCGCCGTTACTGTTTTAAAGTTACAGTCTCTGCCGAGTGCTTGTAGCACTCGTAAAAATTCCTCCACCGGCTCCCCTGGCAGTTGCGGGCGGGACCTTAGGAGGTGCCTGGTATACATGGGGTTTACCGGGGTTTGGTACTGTCTTTTCAGCCGGTTGATGGCGTCCTCGTATGTTTTAAGGTCCCGGATGAGCGCGAATACTTTAGGGCTCAGTTGGGCGTTCAGAACTCTTAGCTTGGATCTCTGAGGCACGTTGGACTCTTCCAGGTAGGCTTCAAAGCAGCCCAGCCAGTGATCGAAGTCGAGGGCTGCGTTCGCTGCCCGTGGATTTAGATCCAGGTACGGTGGTCTGAGGGCTCGCAGCCAAGCCGGCTGTTGTGATTGTTGCGGCTCGGCGTCTGAAGGCTGCTGTGCCTGTTGTGGCGGGGCGTCTGGATGAGACATCTTAAAATTTAGTCAATAAAATTGATATACCTATCAATTCGTCCAATGAAAAGCGACGAGTTAGGAAAGTAACTATAGGTTTTTATTGACTAAATAACAGAGCCCACCCTCATGGGTGATCGGATCCAGCAAGGAGGAATACCAGCCAGTCGACTACCTTTATACCTGGGCAGGTAGGTGGAGCCATGGGCGGAGTCAGTGATGGTCAGCCCAGGTATAACAGTGTGACAAGAGGCGACCTCGTATAGTGATACAACAGTGAGAACAGTGATAACAATATAACAGTGATAACTATAGTGTAACAATAGTGAACGATAAAAGTGGTTTACCACACCCAGTCTCTCTCTCTCTCTCCCCCAGTCTCTTTCTCTCTCCCCAGTCTCTCTCCTCTCTCTCCCCAGTCTCTCTCGCTCTCTCCCCAGTCTCTCTCCTCTCTCTCCCCCCAGTCTCTCTACTCCCTCTCTCTCTCCCATCTCCCTCTCTCTCCCCCGTCTCTCTCTCTCCCCCTGAGTCGCTCTCTCTCTCCCCCCTCAGTCTCTCTCTCTCTATCTCCCCAGTCTCTCTCTCTCTCTCTCCCCGTCTCTCTCTCTCCCCCCTCAGTTGCTCTCTCTCTCCCCCAGTCTCTCTCTCTCTCCCAGTCTCTCTCTCTCTCCCCCCCAGTCTCTCTCTCCCTCCCCGTCTCTCTCTCTACCCCCAGTCCAATTCCAATTCCAATTCCAATTCCAATTCCAATTAAAATGCTTTATTGGCATGAAAGTTTACAGAGAACCATATTGCCAAAGCTTACATAGCAAAAAGGTACAGTTTTCCAACATTCTGTAGGTGTCAATCGATTTGACATTTGTTGGGTACATACAATATTACTTTTAAACAATATTAATTTTAAACAGTCTTTGTACTTCATTTGGTACGTTCAATATTAATTTTAAACAGTCTTAATTTTAAACAGTCCTCAGGTTGTGACATGTTGTTACATATTTGGCCCCAAGGTATGGTCTGTCTCCTTCTCCTAGGACTAATCTCAATTTTGACAGATCATCCAATTCCTTGAAATCTGGGGTTGTTTGGCTTAGCTTGTTGAATAATATGTTTCTTGATGTGTTGAATTTTTCGCATTTTAGGAGGAAATGCATTTCTGTTTCAACCTCGCCAGCCAGACATTGATCGCATATTCTATTCTCTCTAGGCTGCCAGGATTTCTTGTATCTGCCTTTTTCAATTTCCAGTTGGTGGTCGCTTAGTCTGTACCTGGTGAGGGTCTGTCTCTGTTTTGTGTCTCTGATGGTCGTGAGGTAGTCTGCCAGTTTATATTCTCTTTTTAGGGCCCGGTAACATTCTAATCTGCTTTGGCTTTCGGTTATTTTGTTCCAATGTTCCAGGTAGGTTTCTTTGCATTTTTTAATGATTTGGTTCACTCGGATTGGTGTTTGGGCGGCTGTGTTGGTCTGGGGCTGGTCAGGGTCCGGCTGAGTACTTAGTTTCCGTAGCAGCTGACTCAGGGGACTCTTTTCTGGGTTTAGCTCTTGGGTCTGAAAGGCTTTGAAATGAAGGGTGTCTGGGGAGCTAGATTTGAGGTGATTTAGGAAGTTTAGTGCTCGTTTTTGGATGTTTATTATCAGTGGGTATCTGCCTAGTTCGGCTCTGCATGCATTTGTTGGCGTTTTTCTTTGAGTGCGAAGGATGCTTCGGCAGAATTCTGCATGTAGGGCTTCTATTGTATGTTTTTCCCATTTAGTGTAGCTTTGGTGATTTAGCGGGCCCCATACTTCACTACCGTACAGTGCAATGGGCAGGATTATGCTGTCAAATATTTTGAGCCAGATTTTGATTGGGATTTGGATGTTGTAGAATTTTCTTTTTATTGCATATAGGGCTCTTCGGGCTTTTTCTTTTAGTGCATTCACTGCTATGCTGAAGCTCCCTGATGCTGTAATAGTTAGACCAAGGTAGGTGTAGCTCATAGTGTGTCCTATAGTGATATCACTGAGGGTAAACTGGTATTTGTTTTCCTGACATCTGGGCCTTTTTTGAAAAATCATGATGTTGGTTTTCTTTAGATTTACTGTTAGAGCCCAATTTTGGCAGTATTTGTCGAGTAGGTCTAGTTGTTGCTGTAATCCCTGTTCTGTGGGAGACAGCAGAACCAGGTCGTCCGCATAGAACAGGGATTTCACTTCTCCATCTAGGAGACGGAGACCTGGTGACTCGCTTTGCTCCAGCATGTCTGCTAATTCATTTATGTATATGTTGAACAGGGTCGGGCTCAAATTGCAGCCCTGCCGGACGCCTCTTCTCTGGGTGAAGAAATCGGTGCGTTTGTCTCCAATTTTGACCCCGCATTTGTTTTTCAGATACATTGATTTAATAAGGTCATAGACTTTGCCCCCTATTCCACATTGAAGAAGTTTATAATAGAGCCCTTCGTGCCATATAGAGTCAAAGGCTTTCTTGAAGTCGATGAAACAGGCGAATATTTTCCCATTTTTTGTTTGGTGTATATGTTTTTCAATGAGGGTGTGAAGGGTATAGATATGGTCGGCGGTGCGGTGTTTTGGAAGAAAGCCTATTTGGTTTTTTCTGAGGATATTATGTTTGTTAAGAAAATCAAGTAATCTACTATTTAGAATACTGCAGAATAACTTCCCTAGACAACTGTTGACACAGATGCCGCGGTAGTTATTTGGGTCTGATTTGTTTCCGCTTTTATATATGGGGGAGATTAGTCCTTGGCACCAGATATCGGGAAAACAGCCTGAACGTAATATGATGTTGAATAATTTGAGTACCGCACCCTGCATCTCCATATTGCTGAACTTGAGCATTTCATTTTTGATGTTGTCTGGGCCACAGGCTTTCTTTAGGTGGAGAGATTTTGTTTTTGTGGCCATTTCTTTCCATGTGATTGGGGAGTCTAGAGGGTTTTGGTTGTCTTTGATTGTTGCTTCTAATGTGTGGAGTTTTTCTGTGACCTGATGTTGACTTGGGTTTGTTTCGTTTATTGGGATGTCTTTGTAGAGGTTTTCAAAATGTGTTCTCCAGATGTCGCCATCTTGGATTGGTAATGCTTGCAATTGTGTTGTACTCAGGTTATTCCACATTTCCCAGAATTGTTTTGGGTTGGTGGAGTTTTCAATTTCTTCTAGTATTTTGTGGGTATAGTTTTGTGTTTTGTTCCTAATGGTGTGTTTATATCTTTTGAGGGTTTCATTGTATCTAGTACGTAGGTCCGGATTGTTTGGTTGGCGATGCTTTTGGTTTGATATTTTTCTCAGGTCTTTTCTGGCATTTTTGCATTCGTGGTCAAACCATTTCTTATTTTTATTTTGTCTTTTGTGACTCTTCCTCTTCTGTTTCACGAGGTCGGCTTTTACAGCTGCCTCATGAAAGATCATATTTATATCCTCTATGGCCATGTTTACCCCATCTCTGGTGATCTCATATAGATTTTCTTTAAATTTTGAAATTTTACTTGTGAGATCAGGTGAATTTAGTGCTGTGATGAATTTATCTCCACTGTCTGGGGCCCATCTGTATGTCTGGTTTATTTTATGTAGCTTACTGGGTTCCTTTTTTGTGTCTGTAGTTTGGGCAGAAAGTTTAAGGTACACATTTATTTGGTTATGGTCTGAGAGGGGGGATTGCTGCCTGACAGTGAATGCGTTGATATCGCAGGGGTCCAGGTCAGTGATTGTATAATCCACCACACTAGACCCAAGAGTTGAGGAATATGTGAGTCTCCCTAAGGAGTCCCCTCTGAACCTACCGTTAACTATGTACAGGCCTAAGGCTCGGCAGAGTTGCACTACCTCCCTACCGCTTTTATTTATTTCACAATCGAGGTTGTTTCGGTTTGCGATGGCTGGTGTGACATATAGAGGGGTCTGGCCAAACACATGGTTGTTGCCCTGTGGGTCTATGAAGTCAGGTTCACATCCTGTCCTTGCATTTAGGTCCCCACATAGTAGCACCTTTCCTTGGGCCTGGAAATGGCTGATTTCCATGTGGAGAGTGTCAAATATCTCCTCTTCAAAATATGGCGATTCTATTGGAGGTATGTAGATCGCACATAAGTAAACATCGTTTTTTTCTATTCCTATATTTTTATCTAATTTTAGCCATACGTGTGATTTTCCCTGTTTTATCGGTGAGATGTGTTTGTTCAGTTCTCCTTTATACCACACCAGGATTCCCCCGGAGGTTCTGCCCTTGCGTGTCTTAATGTTCTTTACTGAAGGCACAATAATTTCATGGTACATTGGGGGACAGTGGGTCGGCATGTCCTTTTGGCACCATGTTTCTGTTAACACAATTATATCAATGTCTTTTATAGCTTTTAGGAATTCAGGGTCTGTACTCTTCATCCCAAAAGTTGAGGAGCGGAGGCCCTGGATATTCCAGCAGCTTATGTGGAAAGAACGCATTTATATAGTTCAATAAAACGAAATAAAATGGACCTATTTTGTGGGATGAGTGTGGAAACACTATTTTCTATAATGCTAAATGATGATTTAGTATAAATTTCATGAGGCATGCACATATATCTATCTAATAGTAGTAATAATACTGATAAGATAACAATAATGATAATGATAAATATCAATATTAATAATTTCTCCGGCTTTCTATCAGGCTGTTCAGCATCGTCATGATCTTTCTCAGTTCTTGGTCTACAGTCTGTGGTCTAGAGGGGGGTCTTGGGTTCTGTTGTTGGTTTTGTAAAGGGGGGTGGGGGACATTGGTGGTCCTGTTTGGGTTACGGCTCCCAATGGTAGAGGGGGTGGGAGGGCTGCGTCTTTTGGCAGTGTTTATGAGGTTTTTTGCAAAGTCTCTCTCTCTCTTCTCCAGTCTCTCTCTCCCCCAGTCTCTCCCCTCAGTCTCTCTCTCTCTCCCCTCCAGTCTCTCTCTCCCCCAGTCTCTCTCTCCCCCCAGTCTCTCTCTCTCTCTCTCCCCCCCACTCTCTCCCTCTCCCCCCAGTCTCTCTCTCTCTCTCTCCCCCACTCTCTCCCTCTCCCTCCACTCTCTCCCACTCCCCCCAAGTCTCTCTCTCTATCTCTCTCCCCATCTCTCTCTCTCTCCCCTCAGTCTCTCTCTCTCTCCCCACCACCCCCAGTCTCTCTCGCCCCCCCAGTCTCTCTCTCGCTCTCTCTCTCTCTCTCTATCTCCCCAGTCTCTCTCTCTCTCCCCAGTCTCTCTCTCCCTTCCCCGTCTCTCTCTCTCTCTCTCCCCCAGTCTCTCTCTCTCTGCCCCAGTCTCTCTCTCTCTCTCTCTATCTCCCCATTCGCTCTCTCTCTCCCCAGTCTCTCTCCTCTCTCTCCCCCCAGTCACTCTACTCTCTCTCTCTCCCCGTCTCTCTCTCTCTCTCCCCCAGTCTCTCTCTCTCTCCCCCTCAGTCGCTCTCTCTCTCCCCCCTCAGTCTCTCTCTCTATCTCCCCAGTCTCTCTCTATCTCCCCGTCTCTCTCTCTCTCCCTCTCTCCCCCCAGTCTCTCTGCTCTTTCTCTCTCCCCATCTCTCTCTCTCTGCCCCCATTCTCTCTCTCTCCTTCCCTCTCTGTCTCTGTCTGTCTCTCTCTCCCTCCCTCTCTCTCTCCTTCCCTCTCTCTCTCTGTCTCTCTCTCCTTCCCTCTCTCTGTCTCTCTCTCCTTCCCTGTCTCTCTCTCTCTCTCTCCTTCCCTCTCTCTCTCTCTCTCCTTCCCTCTCTCTCCTTCCCTCTCTCTCTCTCTCTTCTTCCCCCAGCCTCTCTCTCTCTTGCATCACGTGGGGTGTTTCATTCCATGTGTAGGCGGGCCTAATCCTGCAGCCTCCCGAAACGTCGCCGCCATTTTTAAAATACCGACAGCGACAGCAACAGCAAAACAAACCCCCACAGAGTGGCTCCAGCACGGTATCCCGCTCCTGGCCCGCCGGAGCGGGAGGTGAGTTGGGGTCAATCGGGCCTCACAACCGCTCGGCCCGAGACACAGAGCGGGGGAGCGGCAGCGGCCGGCCGTAAACCGCGCGGCCCTGTAAACTGCCGTTTTACAAAAAAGCCTTGGCAACGCCGGGCCCCCCAGCTAGTATATATATAATTGCTCGTCTGTCTGTCTGTCTGTCTGTCTGTCTGTCCGTCCGTCCTCTATACACTCAAAAGTTATAGAGCTACCTACACGTGTGTTACATCAAAAGAAAGCTTACGATTCCGGAACGGTCATAAGCGTATTTACTTTTCGGTGAGACAAAAATTGTGCCGACGGTATCCAAAAAACATTCAAAATTCTGCTCATTATCCCCTCATTAGCATTGAATGACTATGATGTCGAAGAGCTGCTATGATGTCAGGGCAGTTTTTGTGCTGTCATAAAGAAATCAATGCTTTCACTGTGCCCAGCCGACTCAGCTGGGGTGACTCGGGCCAGGCCTCTTCCTCTCTTCTCTATCTCCTTCCCTCACTCTCTCCTTCTCTCTCTCTATCTCCTTCCCTCACTCTCTCCTTCTCTCTCTCTCTACTTCCCTCTCTCTCTCTCTCTCCTTCCCTCTCTGTCTCTCTCTCTCCTTCCCTCTCTCTCTCTCTGTCTCTCTCTCCTTCCTTCTCTGTCTCTCTCTCCTTCCCTCTCTCTCTCTCTCTCTCTCTCTCCTTCCCTCTCTCTCTCTCTCCTTCCCTCTCTCTCTGTCTCTCCTTCCCCCTCTCTCTCTCTCTCCTTCCCTCTCTCTCTCTCTCTCTCCTTCCCTCTCTGTCTCTCTTCTCCTTCCCTCTCTCTCTCTGTCTCTCTCTCCTTCCCTCTCTTTCTCTCTCGCTCTACTTCCCTCTCTGTCTCTCTCTCTCCTTCCCTCTCTCTCTCTCTCTCCTTCCCTCTCTCTCTCTCTCTCTCTCCTTCCCACTCTCTCTCTGTTTCTCTCTCCTTCCCTCTCTCTCTCCTCCCCCTCGCTCTTTCTCTCTCTCTCTCCTTCACTCTCTCTCTCTCCTTCCCTCTCTCTCTCTCCCTCCCTCTCTCTCTCTCTCTCTCCTTCCCTCTCCAAACGGGGCGATACCGAATTTCTAGCCCTCTCCCTCTCTCTCCCCCCAATCTCTCTCTCTCCCCGTCTCTTTATCTCTCTCTCTGTCTCCCAGTCTCTCTCTCTGTCTCCCAGTCTCTCTCTCTGTCTCCCAGTCTCTCTATCTCTTCCCCCAGTCTCTCTCTCTCTCTCTCCCCCAGTTTCTCTCTCTCTCCCCGTCTCTCTCTCTCTCTCTGTCTCCCAGTCTCTCTCTCTCTCTCTCTCCCCCAGTTTCTCTCTCTCCCCGTCTCTCTCTCTCTCTCTCTCTCTATCTCCCAGTCTCTCTCTCTCCCCCAGTCTCCCAGTCTCTCTCTCTCCTCCAGACTCTCCCTCCTCCAGTCTCTCTCTCCCAGTCTCTCTCTCTCTCCGTCTCTCTCTCTCCTCCAGTCTCTCCCTCCACCAGTCTCTCTCTCTCTCCCCCAATCTCTCACTCGCTCCCCATCTCTCTATCTCTCTCTGTCTCTTAGTCTCTCTATCTCTCTCTCTCCCCAGTCTCTCTCTCTCCCCCAGTCACAATTCACAATTCACAATTCAAATCGCTTTATTGGCGTCTCTCTCCCCCAGTCTCTCTCCTCTCAATTCAATTCAATTCAATTCAAATTGCTTTATTGGCATGATAAGGTACATCTTATGTTGCCAAAGCATCAAAATACATTTATGGTTGAACCCATAAACGCAGATCTATTCATACAGTGTATAAACAGATATATCCCTGAGTGTATAAATATACATTCGCATAATTTATATATACTCTTTTCTTAGATTTACTGGTTGTCCCTCTGTTTATGGCAAGCTGTAACATAGTGTGCCGCTAGTGTTGCACAGTTTCTCTCTTCCCCTAGTAGGTATGGGAATTTTTGGTCGTCATTCAAATTTCTGAATTCAGGGCATATTTGTGAGAATTTTTGGTAGAAATTCTCCCTGATGCCCTGATATTTTCCACAGGCTGTGAGGAAGTGCATCTCTGTCTCCACCACTCCCTGACTGCAGTGAGAGCATATCCTGTCCTCTCTTGGCAGCCTGGTCTGCCTGTGTCTGCCTTTTTCGATCGCCAGGCTATGTTCACTAAGTCTGTACCTTGTCAAGGTTTTTCTCAGTTTGTTATCCTTTACCATGGTCAGGTACTCAGCCATGATGTATTGTCTGTTTAGGGCCAAGTAGCAATTGAGTTTGCTTTGGGTTTTTTGTTGTTTCTGCCCAATATGACAGGTATTTTTCCTTTTGCTTAGTGACAATTGTGTTGGGTCGAATTCTCTGTGCTACGATGTCACTGTCCTGGGGCTGGTTATTGTTAGTATTGTTAGTGGTTGCTTCACTGAGTCCCAGGACTAGTTGACTGAGGGAGTTTTTCTTTATGGTCCTCTCTTGGCATTTCAAGGCTTCGTAATGATAGCAGTGGGGGTTGCTCATTTTTAGGTGTTTCCAAAATTTGGTGACTCTTTTTTGGATAGTAATTATTAGTGGAAATTGGCCTAGTTCTACCCTGCATGCATTGTTTACGGTTTTCCTTTGAGTCCGGAGGATACTTTTGCAGAATTCTGCATGTAGGATCTCAATTGGGTGTTTGTCCCATTTTGCAAATTCTTGTTGTGTTAGCGGTCCCCACACTTCACTGCCATAGAGTGCAATTGGTTCAATTACTGATTTGAAAATTTTGAGCCAAATGCTAATTGGGATTTCTATTTGGATTGATCTTTTAATGGCATAGAAAGCCCTTCTAGCTTTCTCTTTCAGTTCATTCACAGCCAGTTTGAAATTTCCCATAGAGCTGATTTTTATGCCCAAGTATGTGTAGTTAGTGGTTTGTTCGATTTTAGTTGTTCCTAGTGTGAGATTTATTTTGGGTCCCTGATGTCTGGATCTTTGCTGGAACACGAGGACTTCGGTTTTTTGGAGGTTTATTGTCAGGGCCCAGGTCTGACAGACCGACTCCAGCAGATCCAGGTTCTGCTGTAGACCCTCCTTAGTTGGTGACAGCAGAACCAGGTCGTCTGCATAGAGGAGGAATTTAACCTTGGATTCATATAGGGTGAGGCCGGGTGCTGTAGATTGTTCAAGTAGTTTTGCCAATTCATTTATGTAAATATTAGAGTGTCGGTGAGATTGGCGAGCCCTGTGTCACCCCCCGCCCCTGTGGGAAGTATTTTGTTTGTTTGTCTCCAATTTTAACTGCACATTTGTTGTTTGTATACATTGATTTAATTACATCATATGTTTTTCCCCCTACCCCGCTTTCGATAGGTTTCAGGAATAGGCCGTCGTGCCAGATGGAATCGAAAGCCTTCTGGAAATCTATAAAGCATGCGTAGATTTTGCTTTTGTTTTGATGAACGTGTTTGTCAATTAGGGTCTGTAGGGTGAAGATATGATCTGATGTTCTATAGTTTGGCAGGAATCCAATTTGGCTTTTACTCAAGACATTGTGCTCATCAAAGAAGTTTATAAGTCTTTTGTTTATGATACTACAGAAAACCTTCCCCAGGTTACTGTTTACACAGATGCCTCGATAGTTATTTGGGTCACCTTTATCCCCACTTTTGTATATGGGCGTTATGAGACCTTTGTTCCAGATATCAGGGAAGTAACCGACATCCAGAACCAAGTTGAAGTGTTTCAGTATAGCCAATCTCATTTTATCGTCCGTGTGTTTAATCATCTCGCTTAGGATGCCGTCTGCCCCGCAAGCTTTT
Source organism: Somniosus microcephalus (assembly GCF_052327205.1). Lineage (NCBI taxonomy): Eukaryota > Metazoa > Chordata > Chondrichthyes > Squaliformes > Somniosidae > Somniosus > Somniosus microcephalus. Next base: position 29,288 of record NW_028226207.1, on the reverse strand, counting down.
CCTGGTCGCAGGTCCTTGAGTTTTTCAATTAGCTCTTTTTCAGATATTATGGGGTCTATCGGGTTTTGGTTATCTTTTATGGCAGATTCTAGCTTTGCCAGTTTTTCGCATATTTGGTATTGCTCTGGGCTTAGTGTGTTTTTCTGGTATAATTTTTCAAAATGGTTTTCCCATGTGTCTCCGTTTTGAATGGCCAATTCATCGTGTTGTTTCTTGTGTAATGTATTCCAGTTGTCCCAGAAACAATTGGAATCAATGGATTCCTCAATGGAGATGAGTGTATTCTTAATATACTGCTCTTTCTTGGTTCTGAGTGTGCTTTTGTATTGTGTTAGTGCCTGACAATAAGTAAGGCGTAATTCCTCGTTTTCTGGTTGTCTGTGTTTTTGGTTTGATATTTTTCTGAGTTTTTTCCTCATGTTCTGGCAATCGGAGTCAAACCATTTTTCATAGTTTTTTGTTTTGGGTTTGTTCTTTCGAACTTTCAAGTTTGACATTGATGCCAAATTATCAAAAATATTATTTAGGTTATTCACTGCCCGGTTTACGCCTTCTTTATTGTGTGTGTATGTATTTTCCAGAAAGGTGTCCAAGAGAGCTTGAGTTGTTTGGTTGCTAATTGCTTTCTGGTATTTTTCCGTGCTGTTTTTGGTCCATCTGTAAGATTTTTTAATGTTGTACAGTTTACTGGGTTGTGTTTCTGTGTTGGTTGTTTCTGTCCTTTCAAGATATGCAGTAATTTGACTGTGGTCTGACAGTGTTGTTTGTGGTTTGACTGTGAATGTTCTGAAAGAGGATGGGTCTAGATCTGTAATCATATAGTCTACGGTGCTGAAGACAAGAGGTGAGCAATAGGTGGATCTTCCTAGGAAGTCTCCCAATAACCTACCATTGACAATGTACAGACCCAGGCTTCGACAGAGTTGCAGTAGCTGTTTTCCGTTAGTATTTGTCTGTTTGTCGCAGTTATGCCTGTGTGGATGGGAAGGGAGATCAAAATGGTTATTCTCAAATATGTAATTATTCCCGTGATTATTGGTGAAGTCTGGTTCTTCTCCCGTTCTTGAGTTGAGGTCCCCACATATCAACACATTTCCCTTGGCCTGGAATTGGATAATCTCCCTCTCTATGTTGGAGAAGGTGTCCTCTTTGAAGTACGGGGATTCTGTCGGGGGGATATAGAGTGTGCAAATGAAAACATCTTTCATGCTGGAGATGATGCACCTCTTAATTTTGAGCCATAAGTGGTTTTCGCCCTTTTCCACAAATTCAATGCAACTCCTAAGTTCTGCTTTGATCCAAATCAGTATGCCTCCAGATTCTCTGCCCTGGGTTACTCCTGGCAATTTATTGGAGGGGACCACCAGCTCTGTGTACCCAATGGGACAGCCAGTGTGTCCATCTCCTCTACACCAAGGTTTCCTGTAAAAAGATAATATCTAGATTTTTAATCTCATCAGGAACTCTGGGGTCCCACTCTTCATGCCAAGCATAGAAGAGCGTAGACCCTTGGATATTCCAGGTTGAGATATATAAGGATTTTCATGGCTAAAATTGAATTTTTTTTTACTGTGATCGGTTAAAAATATGATAAATAGTAATATGTGTTTGTCGTGTCTAAATGTCTCTCTGCTCTCTCCCAGTCTCTCTCCTCGCTCTACCCCCCAGTCTCTCTACACTCTCTCTCTCTGCCGTCTCTCTCTCTCTCCCCCAGTCTCTCTATCTCCCCGAGTCGCTCTCTCTCTCCCCCCTCAGTCTCTCTCTCTCTATCTCCCCCAGTCTCTCTCTCTCTCTCTCCCCATCTCTCTCTCTCCCCCCCTCAGTCGCTCTCTCACTCCCCCCCAGTTTCTCTCTCTCTCTCCCAGTCTCTCTCTCTCCCCCCAGTCTCTCTCTCTCTCCCCACTCTCTCCCTCTCCTCCACTCTCTCCCACTCCCCCAAGTCTCTCTCCTCTCCTCTCGCTCTCTCCCCATCTTTCTCTCACCTCCCCTCAGTCTCTCTCTCTCTCCCCCCACCACCTCCACGGTCTCTCTCTCTCCCCCCCAGTCTCTCTCTCGCTCTCTCTCTCTATCTACTCCCAGTCTCTCTCACTCTCCCAAGTCTCTCTCTCCCTTCCCCATCTCTCTCTCTCTCTCACTCCCCCAGTCTCTCTCCCTCTCTCCCCGTCACTCTCCCCCAGTCTCCTCACTCTCTCCCCCTCAGTCTTTCTCTCTCTCCCATTCTCTCTCACTCCTATTCTCTCTCCTCTCTCTCCCCCCAGTCTCTACTCTCTCTCTCTCACCCCATCTCTCTCTCTCTCTCCCAGTCTCTCACCCCCAGTCTCTCTCTCTCTCCCCTCCAGTCTCTCCTCCCCCAGTCTCTTCTCTCACCCAGTCTCGCTCTCTCGCTCTCCCCCACTCTCTCCCTCTCCCCCCAGTCTCTCTCTCTCTCATCCCCCACTCTCTCCCTCTCCCTCCGCTCTCTCCCTCTCCCCTCAAGTCTCTCTCTCTCTCCCCATCTCTCTCTCTCTTCCCTCAGTCTCTCTCTCTTCCCCCCCCCCCCACCTCCCCGGTCTCTCTCCTCCACCCCCCCCCAGTCTCTCTCTCGCTCTCTCTCTCTCTATCTATCTCCCAGTCTCTCTCTCTCTCCAAGTCTCTCTCTCCCTTCCCCATCTCTCTCTCTCTCTCTCCCCCAGTCTCTCTCTCTCTCTCCCCCAGTCTCTCTCTCTCCCCTGAGTCGCTCTCTCTCTATCTCCCCAGTCTCTCTCTCTCTCTCTCCGTCTCTCTCTCTCCCCCTCAGTCACTCTCTCTCTCCCCCCAGTTTCTCTCTCTCTCTCCCAGTCTCTCTCCTCTCCCCCCAGTCTCTCTCTCTCTCCCCCACTCTCCCCCTCTCCCCCCACTCTCTCCCTCTCCCCCCAAGTCTCTCTCTCTCTCCCCAATCTTTCTCTCTCTCCCCTCAGTCTCTCTCTCTCTCCCCCCCACCTCCCCGGTCTCTCTCTCTCCCCCCCAGTCTCTCTCTCACTCTCTCTCTCTCTATCAATTCAATTCAATTCAATTCAAATGCTTTATTGGCATGAAAGTTTACAGGGAACCATATTGCCAAAGCTTACATAACAAAAAGTATAGTTTTCCAACATTCTGTAGGTGTCAAACAATTTTGACCTTCGTTGGGTACATACAATATTAGTTTAAACATATTAATTTAAAGTCGTTGAACATCGTTGGGTACATTCAGTATTAATTTTTAAACAGTCCTCAGGTTGTGACATGTCTCTCTCTCTCTCCCAAGTCTCTCTCTCCCTTCCCCATCTCTCTCTCTCTCTCTCCCCCCCAGTCTCTCTCTCTCTCTCTCTATCTCCCCATTCTCTCTCTCTCTCCCCAGTCTCTCTCCTCTCTCTCCCCCAGTCTCTCTACTCTCTCTCTCTCTCCCCGTCTCTCTCTCTCTCCCCCAGTCTCTCTCTCTCCCCCTCAGTCGCTCCTCTCATCCCCCTCAGTCTCTCTCTCTCTCTCCCCCAGTCTCTCTCCCCCCAGTCTCTCTCTCTCTCCCCTCCAGTCTCTCTCTCTCCCCAGTCTCCTCTCTCTCTCTCTCCCCCACTCTCTCCCTCTCCCTCCACTCCCTCCCTCTCCCCCAAGTCTCTCTCTCTCTCTCTCCCCATCTCTCTCTCTCTCCCCTCAGCTCTCTCTCTCCTCTCCCCCCCACCTCCCCAGTCTCTCTCTCTCCCCCCAGTCTCTCTCATCGCTCTCTCTCTCTCTATCTCCCCAGTCTCTCTCTCTATCCCAAGTCTCTCTCTCCCTTCCCACATCTCTCTCTCTCTCTCTCTCTCACCCCAGTCTCTCTCTCTCTCCCCGTCTCTCTCCCCCAGTCGCTCTCTCTCTCCCCCTCAGTCTCTCTCTCTCTCTCTCTATCTCCCCATTCTCTCTCTCTCTCCCCAGTCTCTCTCCTCTCTCTCCCCCCAGTCTCTCTACTCTCTCCCCATCTCTCTCTCCCCCACTCTCTCTCTCCCCCTCAGTTGCTCTATCTCTTCCCCTCAGTCTCTCTCTCTCTATCTCCCAGTCTCTCTCTCTCCCCCAGTCTCTCCCTCTCTCTCCCCGTCTCTCTCTCTCTCTCTCCCCCCTCAGTCACTCTCTCACTCCCCCCTTAGTCTCTCTCTCTCTCTCTCCTTCCCTCTCTCTCTCTGTCTCTCTCTCCTTCCCTCTCCAAACGGGGCGATACCGAATTTCTAGCCCTCTCCCTCTCTCTCCCCCCAATCTCTCTCTCTCTCCGCATCTCTCTCTCTCCCCCCTCAGTCCCTCTCTCTCTCAATTCAATTCAAATCGCTTTATTGGCATGACAAGTTACATCTTATGTTGCCAAAGCATCGAAAAAACATTCATGTTTGCACACAAAAATACAGATCTATCCATACAGTGTATAAACAGATATATCCGAGTGTATAAATATACATTCATATAATTTATATATACTCTTTTCTTATATTTAGTGGTTGTCCCTCTGTTTATGGCAAGCTGTAACATAGTGTGCCGCTAGTGTTACACAATTTCTCTCTTCCCCTAGTAGGTATGGGAGTTTTTGGTCATCATTCAAATTTCAGAATTCCGGGCATAATTTTGTGAATTTTGGGTAGAAATTCTCCCTTATGCCCTGATATTTTCTACAAGCTGTGAGGAAGTGCATCTCTGTCTCCACCACTCCCTGACTGCAGTGAGAGCATATCCTGTCCTCTCTTGGTAGCCAGGTCTGCCTGTGTCTACCTTTTTCGATCGCCAGGCTATGTTCACTAAGTCTGTACATTGTCAAGGTTTTTCTCAGTTTGCTATCCTTTACCATGGTCAGGTAATCAGCCATGTTGTATTGTCTGTTTAGGGCCAAGTAGCAATTGAGTTTGCTTTGGGCTTTTGTTGTTTCGGCCCAATATGACAGATATTTTTCCTTTTGCTTAGCGACGATTGTGTTGGGTCGAATTCTTTGTGTTACGCTGTCACTGTCCTGGGCTGGTTATTGTTAGTAGTGTTAGTAGTTACTTCACTGAGTCCCAGGACTAGTTGACTGAGGTATTCTTCTTTATGGTCCTCTCTTGCATTTCAGGGCTTCGTAATGATAGCATTGGGGGTTGCTCATTTCTAGGTGTTTCCAAAATTTGGTGGCTCTTTTTTGGATAGTGATTATTAATGGATATTGGCCTAGTTCTGCCCTGCATGCATTGTTTATGGTTTTCCTTTGAGTCCGGAGGATACTTTTACAGATTCTGCATGTAGGATCTCAATTGGGTGTTTGTCCCATTTTGCAAATTCTTGTTGTGTTAGCGGTCCCCACACCTCACTGCATAGAGTGCAATTGGTTCAATTACTGATTTGAAAATTTTGAGCCAAATGCTAATTGGGATTTCTATTTGATTGATTTTTTAATGGCATAGAAAGCCCTTCTTGCTTCCTCTCTCAGTTCATTCACAGCCAGATGGAAATTTCCCGTAGAACTGATTTTAAGCCCAAGTATGTGTAGTTAGTGGTTTATTCAATTTTGGTTGTTCCTAGTGTGAAATTTATTTTGGGTCCCTGATGTCTGGATCTTTGCTGGAACACAAGGACTTTGGTTTTTTGGGGATTTATTGTCAGGGCCCAAGTCTGGCAGTACGACTCCAGCAGATCCAGGTTCTGCTGTAGACCCTCCTTAGTTGGTGACAGCAGAACCAGGTCATCTGCATAGAGGAGGAATTTAACCTTGGATTCATATAGGGTGAGGCCGGGTGCTGTAGATTGTTCAAGTAGTTTTGCCAATTCATTTATGTAAATATTAAAGAGTGTCGGTGAGATTGGCGAGCCCTGCGTCACCCCCCACCCCTGTGGGAAGTATTTTGTTTGTTTGTCTCCATTTTAACTGCACTTTGTTGTTTGTATACATTGATTTAATTACATCATATGTTTTTCCCCCTACCCCGCTTTTGATAAGTTTCAGGAATAAACCGTCGTGCCAGATGGAATCGAAAGCCTTCTGGAAATCTATAAAGCATGCGTAGATTTTGCTTTTGTTTTGATGAACGTGTTTGTAAATTAGGGTCTGTACGGTGAAGATATGATCTGATGTTCTATAGTTTGGCAGGAATCCAATTTGGCTTTTACTCAAGACATTGTGCTCCTCAAGGAAGTTTATAAGTCTTTTGTTTATGATACTACAGAATACCTTCCCCAGGTTACTGTTTACACAGATGCCTCGATAGTTATTTGGGTCGACTTTGTCCCCACTTTTGTATATGGGCGTTATGAGTCCTTTGTTCCAGATATCAGGGAAGTAACCGACACTCAGAACCAAGTTGAAGAGTTTTAGGATAGCCAGTTTCATTTTATCGTCTGTGTGTTTAATCATCTCGCTTAGTATGCCGTCTGTCCCGCAAGCTTTTCCTGGTCGCAGGTCCTTGAGTTTTTCAAATAGTTCTTTTTCTGTTATTATGGAGTCTAGCGGGTTTTGGTTATCTTTTATGGCCATTTCGAGCTTTTCCAGTTTTTTGCATATTTGGTGTTGCTCTGGCCTTATTGTGTTTTTCTGGTATAATTTTTCAAAGTGGTTTTTCCCATGTGTCTCCATTTTGAATGGCCAATTCGTCGTGTTGTTTTTTGTGTAATGTATTCCAGTTGTCCCAGAAACAATTGGAATCAATGGATTCCTCAATGGAGCTGAGTGTATTCTTAATATACTGCTCTTTTTTGGTTCTGAGTGTGTTTCTGTATTGTGTTAGTGTCTGACAATAAGTAAGGCGTAATTCCTCGTTTTCTGGATGTCTGTGTTTTTGGTTTGATATTTTTCTAAGTTTTTTCCTCATGTTATGGCAATCTGGGTCAAACCATTTTTCATAGTTTTTTGTTTTGGGTTTGTTCTTGCGAGCTTTCAAGTTTGACCTTGTTGCCAAATTATCAAAAATATTGTTTAGGTTATTCACTGCCCGGTTTACGCCTTCTTTATTGTGAGTGTATATATATATATATATATATATTCAGAAAGGTTTCCAAGAGAGCTTGAGTTGATTCATTGCTAATTGCTTTCTGGTATTTTTCCGTGCTGTTTTTGGCCCATCTGTACGATTTTTTGGTGTTGTACAGCTTACTGGGTTGTGTTTCTGTGTTGGTTGTTTCTGTCTTTTTAAGATACATAGTAATTTGACTGTGGTTTGACAGTGTTGTTTGTGGTTTGACTGTGAATGCTCTGAAAGAGGATGGGTCCAAATCCGTAATCATATAGTCTACGGTGCTGCAGCCAAGAGGTGAGCAATAGGTCGATCTTCCTAGGAGGTCTCCCATGAACCTACCATTGACAATGTCTCTATCTATCTCCCAGTCTCTCTCTCTCCCCCAGTCTCCCAGACTCTCTCTCCTCCAGACTCTCCCTCCTCCAGTCAATTCAATTCAATTCAATTCAATTCAAATCGCTTTATTGGCATGATAAGGTACATCTTATGTTGCCAAAGCATCAAAATACATTTATGGTTGAACACATAAACGCAGTTCTATTCATACAGTGTATAAACAGGTATATCCCTGAGTGTATAAATATACATTCGCATTATTTATATACACTGGCCTAGAAATTCAGTGCCCTTAGCACCGATTTTGCGGTGCTAGAGGGCCTAGCGCTGCAATTGGCGCCGGTTCCTAAATCGCCTGGCGCCCTTCCGCGGCGGTAGACCGGTAGCGCTGCGCTGGCACCGATGACGTCATCGGTGTGCGCAGCGTCCCGGTTGCCGTGGTAACCCGGCCCCAAGCCGAAATTCAGTTGCGGCCGCCTTGCCAGTGGCAGCCGCAACTAAGACTCCGGCAAACGAGTGTTGCCGGAGTCTGCGCCGGCGCTTTAAGGAGGCGCGGCGGCCGGCCGCTTTCCCGCCGGCCGCCTGCCCGCAGCTCCCTCCCCGGACTTCTCCCCCCCCCCCCCCCGGAACAGATGCAAGCCCGGCACTTGTCCGAGGTGCCGGGCTCATTTTTGATGAGATTTGCGCGGGCCGCGGCCGGGTGCAGGCAGCTCCTCCTTAACGGAAGGAGGAGGCCTGCACTTCCCGAGCCTGCCGCACCGCAGCGGGCGCCGCAGCGCCGGAATAGCACCGCAATGCGGCACGTTGCGCCAGTTTTCAGGCGCTAAAACCCTTCAGTAGCGCCGGCAGCCATTTGGGCGCGGCGCTACTGAATTTTTGGCGCGCGCAAAGGGCTTTAGCGCCGGCGCTAACTTCCGGCGCTAAAGCACTGGCGCAGCGCAAACTCAATTTCTAGGCCACTCTTTTCTTAGGTTTACTGGTTGTCCCTCTGTTCATGGCAAGCTGTAACATAGTGTGCCGCCAGTGCTACACAGCTTCTCTCCTCCCTCAGTAGGTATGGGAGTTTTTGGTCGTCATTCAAATTTCTGAATTCAGGGCCCCAGTCTCTCTCTCTCTCCATCTCTCTCTCTCCTCCAGTCTCTCCCTCCTCCAGTCTCTCTCTCTCTCCCCCCAATCTCTCTCTCGCTCCCCGTTTCTCTATCTCTCTGTCTCCCAGTCTCTCTATCTCCCCAGTCTCTCTCTCCCTTCCCTGTCTCTCTCTCTCTCTTCCCCAGTCTCTCTCTCTCTCTCTCCCCCATCTCCCTCCCCCAGTCTCTCTCTCTCTCTCTCTCCCCCGGTCTCTCTCTCTCTCCCCCAGTCTCTCTCCTCTCTCTCCCCCAGTCTCTCTCTCTCTCTCCCCAGTCTCTCTCCTCTCTCTCCCCCGTCTCTCTCCTCTCTCTCCCCCCAGTCTCTCTACTCTCTCTCTCTCTCCCGTCTCTCTCTCTCTCCCCAGTCTCTCTCTCTCCCCCTGAGTCGCTCTCTCTCTCCCCCCTCAGTCTCTCTCTCTCCATCTCCCCAGTCTCTCTCTCTCTCTCTCTCTCCCCATCTCTTTCTCTCCCCTCAGTCGCTCTCTCTCTCTCCCAGTCTCTCTCTCTCTCCCAGTCTCTCTCTCTCTCTCCCAGTCTCTCTCTCTCCCCCCCAGTCTCTCTCTCTCTCCCCCAGTCTCTCCCTCCTCCAGTCTCTCTCTCTCTCCCCCCAATCTCTCTCTCGCTCCCCGTTTCTCTATCTCTCTGTCTCCCAGTCTCTCTATCTCCCCAGTCTCTCTCTCCCTTCCCCGTCTCTCTCTCTCTCTTCCCCAGTCTCTCTCTCTCTCTCCTCCAGTCTCTCTCTCCCCATCTCTCTCTCCCCCAGTCTCTCTCTCTCTCCCCCTCCAGTCTCTCTCTCCCCCAGTCTCTCTCTCCCCAGTCTCTCTCTCCCCCCGTCTCTCTCTCTCTCTCCCCCACTCTCTCCCTCTCCCCCCAGTCTCTCTCTCTCTCTCTCCCCCACTCTCTCCCTTTCCCTCCACTCTCTCCCCCCAAGTCTCTCTCTCTCTCCCCATCTCTCTCTCTCTCCCCTCAGTCTCTCTCTCTCTCTCCCCCCCCCCCGGTCTCTCTCTCTCTCTCTCCCCTCAGTCGCTCTCTCTCTCCCCCTCAGTCTCTCTCTCTCTCTCTCTCTCTATCTCCCCATTCTCTCTCTCTCCCCAGTCTCTCTCTTCTCTCTACCCCCAGTCTCTCTACTCTCTCTCTCTCCCCTGTCTCTCTCTCCCTACCCCAGTCTCTCTCTCTCCCCCTCAGTTGCTCTCTCTCTCCCCCCTCAGTCTCTCTCTATCTCCCCAGTCTCTCTCAGTTCAGTTCAGTTCAAATGCTTTATTGGCATGAAAGTTTACAGAGAACCATATTGCCAAAGCTTACATTGCAAAAAGGTACAGTTTTCCAACATTCTGTAGGTGTCAATCGATTTGACATTTGTTGGGTATATACAATATTACTTTTAAACAATATTAATTTTAAACAGTCTTTCTACTTCATTGTGGTACGTTCAATATTAATTTTAAACAGTCTTACTTTTAAACAGTCCTCAGGTTGTGACATGTTGTTACATATTTAGCCCCAAGGTATGGTCTGTCTCCTTCTCCTAGGACTAATCTCAATTTTGACAGATCATCCAATCCTTGAATCTGGGGTTGTTTGGCTTAGCTCTCTCTCTCTCTATCTCCCCGCCTCTCTCTCTCCCTCTCCCTCTCCCTCTCTCCCCCAGTCCTCTCTCCTCTCTCTCCCCCCAGTCTCTCTACTCTCTCTCTCTCTCCCGTCTCGCTCTCTCTCCCCCGGTCTCTCTTTCTCCCCCTGAGTCGCTCTCTCTCCCCCCTCAGTCTCTCTCTATCTCCCCAGTCTCACTCTCTTTCCCCATCTCTCTCTCCCCCCTCAGTCGCTCTCTCTCTCTCCCAGTCTCTCTCTCTCTCTCCCAGTCTCTCTCTCTCTCTCCCAGTCTCTCTCTCTCCCCCCAGTCTCTCTCTCTCTCCTCCAGTCTCTCTCTCCCCATCACTCTCCCCCCAGTCTCTCTCTCTCTCTCCCCTCCAGTCTCTCTCTCCCCCAGTCTCTCTCTCCCCCCAGTCTCTCTCTCTCTCTCCCCACTCTCTCCCTCTCCCCCAGTCTCTCTCTCTCTCTCTCCCCCCACTCTCTCCCTCTCCCTCCACTCTCTCCCTCTCCCCCCAAGTCTCTCTCTCTCTCTCTCCCCATCTCTCCCTCTCTCCCCTGAGTCTCTCTCTCTCTCCCCCCCCCCGGTCTCTCTCCCCCCCCCAGTCTCTCTCTCGCAATCTCTCTCACTCTCTCTCTATCTCCCCAGTCTCTCTCCCCCAGTCTCCCAGACTCTCTCTCCTCCAGACTCTCCCTCCTCCAGTCAATTCAATTCAATTCAATTCAATTCAAATCGCTTTATTGGCATGATAAGGTACATCTTATGTTGCCAAAGCATCAAAATACATTTATGGTTGAACACATAAACGCAGTTCTATTCATACAGTGTATAAACAGGTATATCCCTGAGTGTATAAATATACATTCGCATTATTTATATACACTGGCCTAGAAATTCAGTGCCCTTAGCACCGATTTTGCGGTGCTAGAGGGCCTAGCACTGCAATTGGCGCCGGTTCCTAAATCGCCTGGCGCCCTTCCGCGGCGGTAGACCGGTAGCGCTGCGCCGGCACCGATGACGTCATCGGTGTGCGCAGCGTCCCGGTTGCCGTGGTAACCCGGCCCCAAGCCGAAATTCAGTTGCGGCCGCCTTGCCAGTGGCAGCCGCAACTAAGACTCCGGCAAACGAGTGTTGCCGGAGTCTGCGCCGGCGCTTTAAGGAGGCGCGGCGGCCGGCCGCTTTCCCGCCGGCCGCCTGCCCGCAGCTCCCTCCCCGGACTTCTCCCCCCGCCCCCCGGAACAGATGCAAGCCCGGCACTTGTCCGAGGTGCCGGGCTCATTTTTGATGAGATTTGCGCGGGCCGCGGCCGGGTGCAGGCAGCTCCTCCTTAACGGAAGGAGGAGGCCTGCACTTCCCGAGCCTGCCGCACCGCAGCGGGCGCCGCAGCGCCGGAATAGCGCCGCAATGCGGCACGTTGCGCCAGTTTTCAGGCGCTAAAACCCTTCAGTAGCGCCGGCAGCCGTTTGGGCGCGGCGCTACTGAATTTTTGGCGCGCGCAAAGGGCTTTAGCGCCGGCGCTAACTTCCGGCGCTAAAGCCCTGGCGCAGCGCAAACTCAATTTCTAGGCCACTCTTTTCTTAGGTTTACTGGTTGTCCCTCTGTTCATGGCAAGCTGTAACATAGTGTGCCGCCAGTGCTACACAGCTTCTCTCCTCCCTCAGTAGGTATGGGAGTTTTTGGTCGTCATTCAAATTTCTGAATTCAGGGCCCCAGTCTCTCTCTCTCTCCATCTCTCTCTCTCCTCCAGTCTCTCCCTCCTCCAGTCTCTCTCTCTCTCCCCCCAATCTCTCTCTCGCTCCCCGTTTCTCTATCTCTCTGTCTCCCAGTCTCTCTATCTCCCCAGTCTCTCTCTCCCTTCCCCGTCTCTCTCTCTCTCTTCCCCAGTCTCTCTCTCTCTCTCTCCCCCGTCTCTCTCCCCCAGTCTCTCTCTCTCTCTCTCTCCCCCGGTCTCTCTCTCTCTCCCCCAGTCTCTCTCCTCTCTCTCCCCCAGTCTCTCTCTCTCTCTCCCCAGTCTCTCTCCTCTCTCTCCCCCGTCTCTCTCCTCTCTCTCCCCCCAGTCTCTCTACTCTCTCTCTCTCTCCCGTCTCTCTCTCTCTCCCCCAGTCTCTCTCTCTCCCCCTGAGTCGCTCTCTCTCTCCCCCCTCAGTCTCTCTCTCTCTCCATCTCCCCAGTCTCTCTCTCTCTCTCTCTCTCCCCATCTCTTTCTCTCCCCTCAGTCGCTCTCTCTCTCTCCCAGTCTCTCTCTCTCTCCCAGTCTCTCTCTCTCTCTCCCAGTCTCTCTCTCTCCCCCCCAGTCTCTCTCTCTCTCCCCCAGTCTCTCTCTCCCCCCAGTCTCTCTCTCTCTCCTCCAGTCTCTCTCTCCCCATCTATCTCTCCCCCCAGTCTCTCTCTCTCTCCCCTCCAGTCTCTCTCTCCCCCAGTCTCTCTCTCCCCCGTCTCGCTCTCTCTCTCCCCCACTCTCTCCCTCTCCCCCCAGTCTCTCTCTCTCTCTCCTCCAGTCTCTCTCTCCCCATCTCTCTCTCCCCCAGTCTCTCTCTCTCTCCCCTCCAGTCTCTCTCTCCCCCAGTCTCTCTCTCCCCCAGTCTCTCTCTCCCCCCGTCTCTCTCTCTCTCTCCCCCACTCTCTCCCTCTCCCCCCAGTCTCTCTCTCTCTCTCTCCCCCACTCTCTCCCTTTCCCTCCACTCTCTCCCTCTCCCCCCAAGTCTCTCTCTCTCTCCCCATCTCTCTCTCTCTCCCCTCAGTCTCTCTCTCTCTCTCCCCCCCCCGGTCTCTCTCTCTCTCTCTCCCCTCAGTCGCTCTCTCTCTCCCCCTCAGTCTCTCTCTCTCTCTCTCTATCTCCCCATTCTCTCTCTCTCCCCAGTCTCTCTCTTCTCTCTACCCCCAGTCTCTCTACTCTCTCTCTCTCCCCTGTCTCTCTCTCCCTACCCAGTCTCTCTCTCTCCCCCTCAGTTGCTCTCTCTCTCCCCCCTCAGTCTCTCTCTATCTCCCCAGTCTCTCTCTCTCTCTCTCTATCTCCCCGCCTCTCTCTCTCCCTCTCTCCCCCCAGTCTCTCTCCTCTCTCTCCCCCCAGTCTCTCTACTCTCTCTCTCTCTCCCGTCTCGCTCTCTCTCCCCCGGTCTCTCTTTCTCCCCCTGAGTCGCTCTCTCTCCCCCCTCAGTCTCTCTCTATCTCCACAGTCTCTCTCTCTCTCCCCATCTCTCTCTCCCCCCTCAGTCGCTCTCTCTCTCTCCCAGTCTCTCTCTCTCTCTCCCAGTCTCTCTCTCTCCCAGTCTCTCTCTCTCCCCCCAGTCTCTCTCTCTCTCCTCCAGTCTCTCTCTCCCCATCACTCTCTCCCCCAGTCTCTCTTTCTCTCCCCTCCAGTCTCTCTCTCCCCCAGTCTCTCTCTCCCCCCAGTCTCTCTCTCTCTCTCCCCACTCTCTCCCTCTCCCCCAGTCTCTCTCTCTCTCTCTCCCCCACTCTCTCCCTCTCCCTCCACTCTCTCCCTCTCCCCCCAAGTCTCTCTCTCTCTCTCTCCCCATCTCTCCCTCTCTCCCCTGAGTCTCTCTCTCTCTCCCCCCCCCCCGGTCTCTCTCCCCCCCCAGTCTCTCTCTCGCTCTCTCTCTCACTCTCTCTCTATCTCCCCAGTCTCTCTCTCTCTCCCCAGTCTCTGTCTCTCTCTCTCCCCCTCAGTCTCTCTCTCCCTCTCTCTCTCTCTCTATCTCCCTGTCTCTCTCTCTCTCTCTCCAGTCTCTCTCCTCTCTCTCCCCCCAGTCTCTCTACTCTCTCTCTCTCTCCCTGTCTCTCTCTCTCCCCCAGTCTCTCTCTCTCCCTCAGTCGCTCTCTCTCTCCCCCCTCAGTCTCTCTCTCTCTCTATCTCCCCAGTCTCTCTCTCTCCCCCAGTCTCTCCCTCTCTCTCTCTCCCCGTCTCTCTCTCTCTCTCCCCCTCAGTCGCTCTCTCTCTCCCCCTCAGTCTCTCTCTCTCTCTCTATCTCCCCATTCTCTCTCTCTCTCCCCAGTCGCTCTCTTCTCTCTCCCCCCAGTCTCTCTACTCTCTCTCTCTCCCCTGTCTCTCTCTCTCTAACCCCCGTCTCTCTCTCCCCCTCAGTCGCTCTCTCTCTTCCCCCTCAGTCTCTCTCTATCTCCCCAGTCTCTCTCTCTCTCTCTCCCTCAGTCCCCCCAGTCTCTCTACTCTTTCTCTCTCCCCATCTCTCTCTCTCTCCCCCCAGTCTCTCTCTCTCCTTCCCTCTCTGTCTCTCTCTGTCTCTCTCTCCTTCCCTCTGTCTCTCTCTCTTTCCCTCTCTCTCTCTGTCTCTCCTTCCCTCTCTCTCTCTGTCTCTCTCTCCTTCCCTCTCTCTGTCTCTCTCTGCTTCCCTCTCTCTCTCTACTCTTTCTCTCTCCCGGTCTCTCTCTCTCTCCCCCCAGTCTCTCTCTCTCCTTCCCTCTCTTTCTCTCTCGTCTCCCCCCAGTCTCTCTCTCTCTCTTGCATCAAGGGGGGCGTTTCATTCCATGTGTGAGCGGGCCTAATCCTGCAGCCTCCCGAAATGTCGCCGCCATTTTTTTAATACCAACAGCAACAGCACCAGCACAACAAACCCCCACAGTGTGGCTCCGGCACAGTATCCCGCTCCCGGCCCGCTGGAGCGGGAGGTGAGTTGGGGTCACTCGGGCTGGGCCTCACAACCGCTCGGCCCGAGACACAGAGCGGGGGAGCAGCAGCGGCCGGCCGTAAACTGCGCGGCCCTGTAAACTGCCGTTTTACAAAAAAGCCTTGGCAACGCCGGGCCCCCCCATCTAGTATTTATATATATAAAGCGGTTGATCTGTCTGTCTGTATGTCCTCTATACACTCAAAACTTATAGAGCGAACCTACACATATGTTATATCAAAAGAAAGCTTATGATTATGGAAGTGTCATAGGTGTATTTACTTTTTGGTCAGACAAAAATTGTTCAGACAGTATACAAAAAACATACAACTCCGCTCATTAGCGTTGAGTGACGTGCTGGTTGACCAATCATACAGGGGATAGCGTTGAGTGACGTGATGGTTGACCAATTGTACAGGGGATAGTGTTGAGTGACGTGATGGTTGACCAATCCTACAGTTGAGTGACCTGATGGTTGACCAATCGGTGCGTCACCGGGGGCATTTCATTCATTGTGGGAGGGCCTAATCCTGCAGCCTCCCGAAACTTCGCCGCCATTTTTTTAATGCCAGACGCGGGCACCCGCCACTTTAAGTAACACAATTAAATAGTTTTTTTAAAAAGTTACATTTTTTTGTAAATATATTTTCTAACCTCATTAATTTTCCTAGCTTTCACCCTTTTTTTCCCCTCTTGACTCGCTGCCTCCGCCAATGCCCTGCCTGCAGGCCTCTAAGCCTCGGCCTCTCCTCCCCAGCCACGCCCGAGCTAGGCACCGCCCGTCCCGCTGGCCCCGATTACAAACAAGCGGCCCGCAATCGCCGCCATCTTCGTAAAGGCTAGCGGGGCGGTACGAAGCTCCACGGAGCCATCGCCTCCATCTTCCTAAAGGCTGGCGGGGCGGGAGACAGCGCGTGCGTGAACGTCGGCGGCGGCCCGGAGCGGGACCTGAGCTAAGGTGAGTCCGGCCGGGCCTCAGGCGCTACGCGGAAGGAAGACGCACAGGAGTCTGGGAATTGTAGTTTCCTGGGCTCAGGCTCTGTGGGCCGATGAGCTGAGTGGCAGAAAATCGCCGATCTAGCATTGTGATAGCGGGAGGAGCGAGCGAGCACCCCAAACTCAGCAGAGCTATCCAAGAGAAACAAGTCCACAAAAACCCCACCACCCTTTCTGCGTGAAAGGGTGGGGAAAATGAGGGTTGCAATTAAACAGCGGGGTGAGCAAGTAAAAGGGGGGATCGAGATCTTATATAAACACGGTACCTTCCCCCTCCTCCGGATTCTTGAAGCTCCAGCACTCGCGTCTCTGCTCGAACACGGGAGCGAGGGCAGACTGGATTAATCTAGACAAACACTGCAAGAACCCCATCAATCATCCTCACTTAAAGGGGCCATCCCACCCGACCCCCCGCACCTCCAACTTCTGATTTAATCACTCCCATTCTCTCGTGCTCTTCTTCAAATCATGCCCCGTCATATTTTATGCCCACCTGAGAGGCCAAACGGAGCCTTCGTTTAACATCTCATCCACAAGGTGGCACCTCTGACAATTCATCACTCCCTCAATCTAAATTATGCGCTCAAGTCTCGAGAGTGGAGTTTCAACCCACTGCTTTCTGACTCAAAGACAAGAGTGCTACCACTTACCTGCCATCCTGGAGTCCTTCTCTCTCTCTCTCTCCTTCCCTCTCTGTCTCTCTCTCTCCTTCCCTCTCCCTCTCTCTCTTTCTCCTTCCCTCTCTGTCTCTCTCGCCTTCCCTCTCTCTCTCTCTCCTTCCCTCTCTCTCTCTCTCCTTCCCTCTCTCTCTCTCTCCTTCCCCCTCTCTCTCTCTCTCCTTCCCCCTCTCTCTCTCCTTCCCCGTCTCTCTCTCTTTCCCCCTCTCTCTCTCCTTCCCCTCTCTCTCTCTCTCCTTCCCCCTCTCTCTCTCTCTCCTTCCCCCTTTCTCTCTCTCTCCTTCCCCCTCTCTCTTTCCCCCTCTCTCTCTCTCTTCCAACAACAACATGCCCTCAAAAAACCCTCGGCACTTCCGGGCACTCCAGCTAGTCTATCTATATATATAAAAGTGCTCTTCTGTCTGTCTGTCTGTCCTTCCATCTGTCTGTCTGTATGTCCTCTATACACTCAAAAGTTATAGAGCGTACCTACACATGTGTTATATCAAAAGAAAGCTTATGATTCCGGAATGGTCATAAGTGTATTTACTTTTTGGTCAGACAAAAATTGTGCTGACGGTTTCCAAAAAACATTGAAAATTCCGCTCATTATCCGCTCATTAGCATTGAGTGACGTGAAGGTTGACCAATCATACAGTCGAGCGACACAACGGTTGACCAATCGCTGCGTCACGGGGGCGGATTCATTGCGTGTGTGGGCGGGCCATCCTAGAGTTGAGTGACGTGATGATTGACCAATCCTACAGTTCAGTGACCTGACGGATGACCAATCGGTATGTGTGTGGGCGGGCCTAATCCTTCTGAGCTGAGGTGAGTGGCCACCATCTTGATTCCTAAGTTCATTTTTCCCCCACTTTCTGTACACAATTAAATAGTTTTTTAAAAAAGTAAATTAATTTCTAATGTCTTTTTGTAAGCTGATTAATTTTCCTATCTTTCACCCTATTTTTTTGGTGCATGGGGACTCGGGCTTTCCCCCCACTCTACTAGGCCGCAGGCCCAGCCGCAATCGGCGGTCTAAAGCCCGCTCAGGCCCCGTCCCGGAGCTTGGGAGGGCGGAGGGTTTTCTATAAACGAAGTGACTGCTGCTAACGACTGGAAGCTGCAGTGAGTGACTGGTGCCAATGGCTAGAAGCCCGCTCCGTTCCCACCTATTTTCCCCCTGAGCCGCGAAGTGAAACACCCCCCAGTCTCTCCCGCTCTCTCTCTCGCCCACTCTCTCTCTGGTGCTCGGGAGGGTGGGGCTCGGGAGGGCAGGGTGCCGGGGCTCGGGAGGGCGGGAATGGTTGCCCCGGCAACCGGGCCCAGCCCTCTCTCCGGTGCTCGGGAGGGCGGGACTCGGGAGGGCGGGGGGCCGGTGCTCGGGAGGGCGGGGCTTGGGAGGGCGGGGGCCGGTGCTTGGGAGGGCGGGAAGGGGGGGAAGGGTTACCCCGGCAACCGGGCCCGGCCCTCTCTCACAGCCTCAAGCCGGCTCACGCGCGGTCCCGGGTCTTGGCTCCATTTGCGTCCGCGGGCAGGAGGCTCGCCCTCTCTCTCTCTCCCGCCCTCTGTCTCCCTCTCCTCCCCCCTCCCCTCTCCCACTCCCCTACCCCTCCCTCTCCCCCTACCCCCTCTCCCTCCCTCCTCTCCCCCTTCCCCCTCTCCCCCCTCCCCCTCCCCCTCTCCCCCTCTCTCTCCCCCCTGCCTCCCCCTCTCTCTCTCCCCCTCTCTCCCTCCCCCCTCTCTCTCTCCCCCTCCCCTCCCCCTCTCTCTGCCCCCTCCCTCCCCCTCTCTCTCTCCCCTCCCTCCCCCTCTCTCTCTCCCCCCTCCCTCCCCCTCTTTCTCTCCCCCTCCTCCCCCTCTCTCTCTCCCCCCTCACTTCCTCCCCCCTCCCCCTCTCCCTCTCCCCCTCCCTCCCCCTCTCTCTCTCCCCCCCTCCCCCTCTCTCCCCCCTCCTTCCCCCTCTCTCTCCCCCCTCTCCCTCCCCCTCTCTCTCCCCCTCCCTCCCCCTCTCTCTCTCCCCCTCCCTCCCCCTCTCTCCCCCCTCCCTCCCCCTCTCTCTCTCCCCCTCTCCCTCCCCCTCTCTCTCTCTCCCCCTCCCTCCCCTTCCCCCCTCCCTCCCTCCCGCCCTCCACTCTCTCCCCTCCCCTTCCCCCCACCCCCTCTCCCTCCCCTTCCCCCACCCCCTCTCCCTCCCCTTCCCCCCACCCCCTCTCCCTCCACTTCCCCCCACCCCCTCTTATCTCTATATTGTGTATATTCTCGCTCCCCCGCTGACTCACCGTATCCCGGGAACTCCAGCTCCAACACAGCATCACTCGGGCCGGGCCTGACAACCGCTCGGCCCGAGACACAGAGCGGGGGAGCGGCAGCGGCCGGCCGTCAACCGTGCAGCCCGAGACACAGAGCGGGGGAGCGGCAGTGGCCGGCCATCAACCGCACGGCCCTCTAAACTGCCCTGGCACCGCCGGGCCCCCCCAGCTAGTCTATATATATAAAATAGCTCTTCTGTCTGTCTGTCTGTATGCTATACACTCAAAAGTTATAGAGCGTACCTACACATGTGTTATATCAAAAGAAAGCTTATGATTCCGGAATGGTCATAAGTGTATTTACTTTTTGGTCAGACAAAAATTGTTCAGACGGTATCCAAAAAGCCTTCAAAATTACGCTCATTATCCGCTCAGTAGCATTGAGTGACGTGAAGGTTGACCAATCGTACAGTTGAGCGACACGACGGTTGACCAATCGCTGCGTCACGGGGGCGGGTTCATTGCGTGTGCGGGCGGGCCATCCTAGAGTTGAGTGACGTGATGATTGACCAATCCTACAGTTCAGTGACCTGACGGTTGACCAATCGTGTGTGGGCGATCCTAATCCTTCTGAGCTGAGGTGAGTGGCCACCATCTTGATTGCTGAGTTGATTTTTTTCCCACTTTCTGTACACAATTAAATATTTTTTTAAAAAGTAAATTAATTTCTAAAGACTTTTTGTAAGCTGATTAATTTTCCTATCTTTCACCCTCTTTTATTGGTGCCCGGGGACTCGGGATTTCCCCCCCTCTACTAGGCTGCAGGCCCAGCCGCAATCGGCGGTCTAAAGCCCGCTCAGGCCCCGTCCCGGGGCTTGGGAGGGCGGAGGGTTTTCTATAAACGAAGTGACTGCTGCCAACGACTGGAAGCTGCGGTGAGTGACTGGTGCCAACGAATAGAAGCCCGCTCCATTCCCGCCTTTTTTCCCCCTGAGCCGTGAAGCGAAACACCCCCCAGTCTCTCTCTCTCTCTCTCCGGTGCTCGGGAGGGCAGGATGCCGGGTCTTGGGAGGGCGGGAAGGGTTACCCCGGCAACCGGGCCCGGCCCTCTCTCCGGTGCTCGGGAGGGCGGGACTCGGGAGGGCAGGGTGCCAGTGCTCGGGAGGGCGGGGCTCAGGAGGGCGGGAAAGGGGGGAAAGGGTTACCCCGGCAACCGGGCCCGGCCCTCTCTCACAGCCCCAAGCCGGCTCACGCGCGGTCCCGGGGCTTGGCTGCATTTGCGTCCGCGGGCCGGGGACTCGCCCTCTCTCTCTCCTTCCCTCTATCTCTCTCTCCTCCCCCCCTCCCCTCTCCCCACTTCCCCCTCCCCCTCCCGCCCCACTCTCCCCCCTCCCCCTCCCTCCCCCTCCCCCTCTCCCCCTCTCTCTCCCCCCTGCCTCACCCTCTCTCTCTCCCCTCTCTCTCTCCCCCCCTCTCTCTCTCCCCCCTCCCTCCCCCTCTCTCTGCCCCTTTCCTCCCCCTCTCTCTCTCTCCCCTCCCTCCCCTCTCTCTCTCTCCCCTCCCTCCGCCTCTCTCTCTCCCCTCCCTCCCCCTCTCTCTCTCCCCTCCCTCCCCCTCTCTCTCTCCCTCCCCCTCTCTCTCTCCCCCCTCCCTCCCCCTCTAGATAAGAACATAAGAACATAAGAAATTGGAGCAGGAGTAGGCCAATCGGCCCCTCGAGCCTGCTCCACCATTCAATAAGATCGTGGCTGATCTGATCCTAACCTCAAATCTTCTATCACTCTCCATCCCACCCGAACCCATGTGATCTCCCGGGAGAGGCGAAAAACCAGTTAAAAAACCCAGTGGCCAATTTGGGAGAAAAAATCTGGGAAATTCCTCTCCGACCCACCTAGGCGATCGAAACTCTTCCAGGAGATCACTCTGTCCCTATATTTTCTACAGTACTTACCTTCTGTAAAGACGATCTCCACCCCAGCCAGGAACAGGAATAAAACCATCGCCTGAAATCTAACACAGAATTAGAACACAAGAAGTAGGAGCAGAACCAGGCTACATGGCCCCTGGGCCCGCTCCACTGCCCACAGGGCCATGACCATTCCGAACTTGGCTCATGTCCATTTTCCTGCCCGCTCCCCGTAACCCTTAATTCCCTTTACTTCCAGGAAACTATCTATTTCTGTTTTAAATTTATTTAATGATGTAGCTTCCACAGCTTTCTGGGGCAGCAAATTCCACAAACCTACCACCCTCTGAGTGAAGAAGTTTCTCCTCATCTCAGTTTTGAAAGAGCAGCCCCTTATTTTAAGATTATGCCCCCTAGTTCTAGTTTCACCCATCATTGGGAACATCCTCACCGCATCCACCCGATCAAGCCCCTTCACAATCTTATATGTTTTAATAAGATCGCCTCTCATTCTTCTGAACTCCAATGAGTAGAGTCCCAATCTACTCAACCTCTCCTCATATGACCACCCCCTCATCCCCGGGATTAACCGAGTGAACCTTCTTTGTACTGACTCGAGAGCAAGTATGTCTTTTCTTAAGTATGGACATCAAAACTGTGTGCAGTATTCCAGGTGCGGTCTCACCAATACCTTGTATAACTGCAGCAATACCTCTCTGTTTTTATATTCTATCCCCCTAGCAATAAAAGCCAACATTCCATTGGCCTTCTTGATCACTTGCTGCACCTGCATACTAATTTTTTGAGTTTCGTGCACCAGGACCCCCAGATCCCTTTGTACTACAGTACTTTCCAGTTTCTTGCCATTAAGATAATAACTTGCTCTATGATTTTTCCTGCCAAAGTGCATAACCTCACAGAGCCAGATGATGTAGGCGGGGTTTTAAATGAATTTTAATGAATTTTTTGCATCTGTGTTCACTATGGAGAAAGACGATGTAGACATAGAAATCGGGCAAGGGGACTGTGATATACTTGAACATATTAGCATTGAGAGGGAGGAGGTACTAGCGGTTTTAGCAGGCCAAAAAGTGGATAAATCCCCAGGCCCGGAAGAGATGTATCCCAGGCTGCTGTGTGAGGCAAAGGAGGAGATTGCAGGGGCTCTGACACAAATTTTCAGAACCTCTCTGGCCACAGGGGATGTACCAGAGGACTGGAGAACAGCTAACGTTGTACCATTATTCAAGAAGGCTAGCAGGGATAAACCAGGGAATTACAGGCCAGTGAGCCTAACATCTGTGGTAGGGAAATTATTGGAAAAAATTCTGAGGGACAAAATTAGTCTCCACTTGGAGAGGCAAGGATTAATCGGGGATAGTCAGCATGGCTTGGTCAAGGGTAAATCATGTCTGACCAATCTGATTGAATTTTTCGAGGGGGTGACTAGGTGTGTGGATGAGGGAAATGCTGTGGATGTGGTATACATGGACTTCAGTAAGGCTTTTGACAAAGTCCCGCATAGGAGACTGGTCAAGAAGGTAAGAGCCCATGGGATCCAGGGTGCCTTGGCACGTTGGACCCTAAACTGGCTGAGTGGCAGGAGGCAGAGGGTGATGGTCGAAGGTTGCTTTTGTGACTGGAAGCCTGTGTCCAGTGGGGTACCTCAGGGATCGGTGCTGGGTCCCTTGCTGTTTGTGATCTACATAAATGATTTGGATGAGAATGTAAAAGGTATGATCAGTAAGTTCGCAGATGACATGAAAATTGGTGGGGTGGTAAATTGCGAGGAGGAAAGCCTCAGGCTACAGGACGATATGAACGGGTTGGTCAGATGGGCGGAAAAGTGGCAAATGGAATTTAACCCTGAAAAGTGCGAGGTGATGCATTTTGGACGGACAAATAAGGCAAGGGAGTACACAATGAGTGGTAGGACCCTAGGAAGTACAGAGGGTCAGAGGGACCTTGGTGTACATGTACATAGATCCCTGAAGGCAGCGGAACAGGTAGATAAGGTGGTTAAAAAGGCATATGGGATACTTGCCTTCATTAGCCGAGGCATAGAATATAAGAGCAGGGAGGTTATGATGGAGCTGTACAAAACGCTGGTAAGGCCACAGCTGGAGTACTGTGTGCAGTTCTGGTCGCCTCACTATAGGAAGGATGTGATTGCTTTGGAGCGGGTGCAGAGAAGATTCACCAGGATGTTACCTGGGATGGAGCGCCTCAGCTATGAAGAAAGACTAAACAGGCTGGGGTTGTTTTCCTTGGAGCAAAGAAGGCTGAGGGGGGACCTGATTGAGGTGTACAAAATGATGAGGGGCATAGATAGGGTAGATAAAGAGGAACTTTTCCCCTTAGTAGGGGGGTCAATAACAAGGGGGCATAGATTCAAGGTAAGGGGCAGGAGGTTTAGAGGGGATTTGAGGAGGAACTTTTTCACCCAGAGGGTGGTTGGAGTCTGGAACTCACTGCCTGAAAGGGTGGTAGAGGCAGGAACCCTCACAACATTCAAGAAGCATTTGGATGAGCGCTTGAAATGCCATTGCATACAAGGCTATGGACCAAATGCTGGAAAATGGGATTAGATTGGACAGGGCTTGATGGACGGCGCAGACACGATGGGCCGAATGGCCTCTTTCTGTGCTGTATAACTCTATGACTCTATGACTTTCCAGTATTGTATTCCATCTGCCAAATCTCTGCCCACTTACTTAGCCTGTCTATGTCACTTTGCAGGTTTTTTATGTCCTCCTCACTCACTACTTTCCCTCCCATCTTTGTATCATCTGCAAACTTTGATATGTTACACTCGGTCCCCTCCTCCAAATCGTTAATATAGATTGTAAAGAGTTGGGGACCCAGCACTGACCCCTGCGGAACACCACTAGTTACTGATTGCCAGTCTGAGAACAAACCATTTATCCCAACTCTCTGCTTTCTGTTAGAGAGCCAATCCTCCACCCACGCCAGAATATTACCCCCAATCCTGTGATTTTTTATCTTGAGCAATAATCTTTTGTGTGGCACCTTGTCAAATGCCTTTTGGAAGTCTAAATACACTACGTCCACTGGTTCGCCTTTATCCACCCTGTATGTTACTTCCTCAAAGAACTCAAGCAAATTTGTCAAACATAACTTCCCCTTCATGAAACCATGCTGAGTTTGTCCTATTAAATTATGTTTATCCAAATGTCCCATTACTGTCTCCTTAATAATGGACTCTAACATTTTACCAACCACAGATGTTAGGCTAACAGGTCTATAGTTTCCAGCCTTCTGCCTACTACCCTTTTTAAATAAAGGGGGTGTTACATTAGCAGTTTTCCAATCTGCAGGACCTTTGCTGCGTCAAGGGAGTTTTGGAAAATTATTACCAATGCATCCACAATCCCTACCGCCACTTCCTCAAGACCCTAGGATGTAAGCCATCAGGTCCAGGGGATTTATCCGGCTTAAGTCCCATTATTTTACCAAGTAACCACTTCCTTAGTGATTGTAATCATATTTAGCTCATCTCCCCCTAGAGCCCCTGTTTGTCCAGTGTGGGGATATTCTTAGTGTCCTCTACCGTAAAGACTGATACAAAATATTTGTTCAGCGTTATGGCCATCTCCATGTTTCCCACCATTAATTTCCCGGTCTCATCCTCTAAGGGACCAACATTTACTTTAGCCACCCTTTTTCTTTTTATATAACTATAGAAACTTTTGGTATCTGTTTTTATATTTTTTACTAATTTACTTTCATAATCTATCTTCCCTTTCTTAATCAATCTTTTAGTTATTTTTTGCTGTCTTTTAAAGACTTCCCAATCTTCTATCCTCCCACTAGATTTGGCTACCTTATATGCCCTTGTTTTTTAGTCGGATACTATCCTTAATTACTTTACTTAGCCACGGATGGCTATCTTTTCCTTTACACCCTTTTTTCCTCAGTGGAATATATATTTTTGGAAGTTGTAAAATAACTCCTTAAATGTACACCACTGATCATGTACCATCTTATCCTTTAATCTATTTTTCCCAGTCCACGCTAATCAATTCCGCTCTCATACCTTCATAGTTTCCTTTATTCAAGCTCAGCACGCCTGTTTGAGATCCAACCTTCTCATCCTCTACTTGAATATGGAATTCAACCATGTTATGGTCACTCATTCCAAGGGGCTCCTTTACTAGGACATTTTTAATTAATCCTGTCTCATTACACAGGACCAAATCTAAGGTTGCTTGCCCCTTGGTCTCTCTCCCCCCTCCCTCGCCCTCTCTCTCTCCCCCTCCCTCCCCTCTCTCCCTCCCCCCTCCCTCCCTCTCTTTCTCTTCCCCCTCCCTCCCCCTCTCTCTCTTCCCCCTCCCTCCCCCTCTCTCTCTCCCCTCCCTCCCTCCCCCTCTCTCTCTCCCCCCTCCCTCCCTCCCCCTCTCTCTCTCCCCCCTCCCTCCCCCTCTCTCTCCCCTCCCTCCCCTCCCCCTCTCTCTCTCCCCCCTCCCTCCCTCCCCCTCTCTCTCTCTCCCCCCCTCCCCTCCCCTCTCTCTCTCCCCCTCCCCTCCCCCTCTCTCTCTCCCCCTCCTTCCCCCTCCCTCCCCCTATCTCTCTCCCCCTCTCTCCCCCTCGCTCTCGCCCCCTCCCTCCCCCTCTCTCTCTTCCCCCTCCCTCCCCCTCTCTCTCTCCCCTCCCTCCCTCCCCCTCTCTCTCTCCCCCTCCCTCCCTCCCCCTCTCTCTCTCCCCCCTCCCTCCCCCTCTCTCTCCCCTCCCTCCCTCCCCCTCTCTCTCTCCCCCCTCCCTCCCTCCCCCTCTCTCTCTCTCCCCCCTCCCTCCCCCTCTCTCTCTCCCCCTCCCTCCCCTCTCTCTCTTCCCCTCCCTTCCCCCTCCCTCCCCCTATCTCTCTCCCCCCTCTCTCCCCTCGCTCTCGCCCCCTCCCTCCCCCTCTCTCTCTCCCCCCTCCTCCCTTCCCCCCTCCCTCTCTCCCTCCCCTTACCCCCAACCCTCTCCCTCCCCTTCCCCCCACCCCTCTCCCTCCCCTTCCCTCACCCCCTCTCCCTCCCCTTCCCCCCACCCCCTCTCCCTCCTTTCACCCCACCCCCTCTCCCTCCCCTTCCTCCCACCCCCTCTCCCTCCCCTTCCCCCCACCCCCTGTCCCTCCCCTTCCCCCCACCCCCCTCTCCTCCCCTTCCCCCCACCCCCTCTTATCTCTATATTGTGTATATTCTCGCTTCCCCGCTCACTCACCGTATCCCGGGAACACCAGCTCCAACACAGCATCACTCGGGGCCAGGCCTGACAACTGCTCAGCCCAAAGACACAGAGCGGGGGAGCGGCAGCGGCCGGCCGTCAACCGCGCGGCCCGAGACACAGAGCGGGGGAGCGGCAGCGGCCGGCCGTTAACCGCGGGGCCCTCTAAACTGCCCTGGCACCGCCGGGCCCACCCAGCTAGTCTATATATATAAAAGAGCCCTTCTGTCTGTCCTTCCATCTGTTTGTCTGTCTGTATGTACTTTATACACTCAAAAGTTATAGAGCATACCTACACATGTGTTATATCAAAAGAGAGCTTATGATTCCGGAATGGTCATAAGCATATTTACTTTTGGTCAGACAAAAATTGTTCAGCCGGTATCCAAAAAACCTTCAAAATTCCGCTCATTATCCGCTCATTAGCATTGAGTGACGTGAAGGTTGACCATCGTACAGTCGAGCGACACGACGGTTGACCAATCGCTGCATCACGGGGCGGGTTCATTGCGTGTGCGGGCGGGCCATCCTAGAGTTGAGTGACGTGATGATGACCAATCCTACAGTTGAGTGACCTGATGGTTGACCAATTGGTGCGTGTGTGGGCGGGCCTAATCCTTCTGAGCTGAGGTGAGTGGCCGCCATCTTGATTCCTAACTCTTCCTTTCTTTTTCCCACTCTCTGCGTGTTTATTTTCAAATCTAGATTTCCAGCAAAAAAAAAGTTGTTTTTAAAACACAAATTGTTTTTTTAAAAAGTTAATTTATTTGTAAATCTTTTCTCTAACCTCATTAATTTTCCTACCTTTCACCGTTTTTCCAGGCCTCGAAGCCTCGGCCTCTGTTGCCCAGCCACGCCCGAGCTAGGCACCTCCCGTCCCGCTCAACAAGCGGCCCGCGATCGCCGCCATCTTTCTAAAGGCTGGCCGGGCGGGTCTGAGCCAAGCGTAGCCACCGCCGCCATCTTTCAAAAGGCTGGTGGGCGGCACGGAGCTCCGCGGATCCATCGCAGGCACTGGGCTCGGGTGCTTTGTGGGCCGGGCGGGTCTGAGCTGAGTGTAGCCACCGCCGCCATCTTTCTAAAGGCTGGTGGGGCGGCACGGAGCTCCGCGGAGCCATCGCCGGCGCTGGGTTCAGGTGCTTTGTGGCCTACGGCCAAACGGCGGCTGCGGAGCTCGGGCTGACCGGGGTGCTGCGCTCGGCTGGGCCATGTCAGTGCGGGTGCCCGAGGCCCCGGGGCCTACCCTTCTCCAACCGCCCGCCGGCAGCACAACTCTCAACAACTGGCTGAGGGGAGAGGGTCTGCTGGCTCCCCCCTCCTTTCTCCCCCCCTCCCCCCTCCTTCCCCCCCTTCCCCCTCCCCCCTCCTTCCCCCCTTCCCCTCCCCCTCCACCCCACCTTCCCCCCTCCCCCCTCCTTCCCCCCTTCCCCCTCCTCCCCCCTCCCCCCTCCTTCCCCACCCTTCCCCCCTTCCCACCCCCCCTCCCAAACCCCCCTCCCAAACACCCCCTTCCCTCCCCTTCCCCCTCCCCTCTTCCCCCACCCCCTGCCCCCCTCTTCCCCCCTCCCCCCTCCCCCTTCCCGTCCCCCTCCCTCCCCTCCCCCCTCCCCCTCTTCCCCTTTCCCTCCCCCCCACCCCTTTCCCCCCACCCCTTCCCCCCTTTCCCCTTTCCCCTCCACCACCCCTCCCCCCCACCCCTTCCCCCCTTTCCCCTCCACCCCACCCCCCCCACCCCTTTCCCCCCACCCCTTTCCCCCCCACCCCTTTCTCTCCTTCCCTCTATCTCTCCTTCCCTCTATCTCTGTCTCTCTCTCCCTCTCTCTCTGTCTCTCTCTTCCCCCAGTCTCTCTCTCTCTCTCTCCCCCAGTCTCTCTCTCTCTCTCTTCCCCCCAGTTGCTCTCTCCCTTCCCCCCAGTCACTCTCTCTTCCCCCCAGTCGCTCTCTCTCTTCCCCCCCAGTCGCTCTCTCTCTTCCCCCCAGTCGCTCTCTCTCTCTCTTCCAACAACAACATGCCCTCAAAAGACCCTCGGCACCGCCGGGCACGCCAGCTAGAATATCTATCTATATATATAATCTATATATATAAAAGACCTCTTCTGTCTGTCTGGATGTCTGTCCGTCTGTCCGTTCTCTATACGTTTGAAAAGTTATAGAGCGTACCGACGCGCCCGTCGCCTCAAAAGAAAGCTTACGATTCCGGACCGGTCATAGGCCTATTTACGTTTCGGCTGGACAAAAATCGCGCCCGCGGTATCCGAAAAACGTTCAACATTCCACTCATTAGCATCTCATTAGCGACCGTGTGACGTCGAGGTCGACCAATCGTACGGCGGGTTCCTGGCGCGTGCCATCCTACAGTTGAGTGTCGAGTGACTTGACGATTGACCAATCCTACGCTTCGGTGACCTGACCGGTCGACCAATCGGTGCGTGTGTGGGCGGCCTTATCCTTCTGAACCGAGGTGAGTGGCCGCCATCTTGCCTTCCATTCTTTTTCCTGCTTTCTGCGTCTTTCTTTTCAAATATACATTTCCAGCAAAATAAAACTGAATTTATTAAATTGTTTTAAAAAAAACTTCATTCATTTGTAAATACTTTTTCTAAACTGAACATTCTTTTTCCTACCTTTTCCCGTTTTTTGTTAGGCCTGAAAGCCTGGGCTTTTCTTGACCAGCCAGGCCCGAGCTAAGGCTTCTGCTAAGCTCCTCACCTCCCCCCCCGTCACGTTACCTGGGGCAATGGCGTCAGCCACGAGGGTCAGGGGTGCGCAGCGCAGCAGGAGCAGGTGAGACGCGGCGTCGGATCTCGGCCTTGGTGAGCGGGGAAGGGTTACCCCGGCCGGGGGGGGCGGGGCTCGGAGAGCGGGACTCTCGGCCGGGGGGGGCGGGGCTCGGAGAGCGGGGCGGCTGGGGCTTGGAGAGCGGGGGCTCTCGGCAGTGCGGGGCGGGGCGCTGGGGCTTCAAGAGCGCGGCTCTCGGGCCGGGTGGGGCGGGGCTCGGAGAGCGCGGCTCTCGGCCGGGGGGGGGCGGGGCTCGGAGAGCGCGGCTCTCGGCAGTGCGGGGCGGGGGCGGCGCGGCAGGGTTACCCCGGCAACCGGGCGTGGCCACAGAACCACAGAAACCCCACAGTGCAGATAGAGGCCATTTCGGCCCATCAGCCTCAAGCCCTCCCTTCCTCCCTCCCCCCCCCCGCCCTCACTCCCTCCCCCCCTTCCCCTTCCTCCCCCCCCCTCCCTTCCCCCCCCCCCGGGAGGGAGGGCGCCGACCTCGGGAGGGAGGGAGGGAGGGAGGGAGGGTGCCGACCTCGGGAGGGAGGGCACCGACCTCGGGAGGGGAGGGCGCCGACCTCGGGAGGGCGCCGATCTCAGGAGGGAGGGAGGGCGCCGACCTCGGTAGGAGGCGAGGGAGGGAGGGAGGGCGCCGACCTCGGGAGGGATGGAGGGCACCGACCTCGGGAGGGAGGGGAGGGGAGGGGCGCCGACCTCGGGAGGGAGGGAGGGCGCCGACCTCGGGAGGGAGGGAGGGCGCCGACCTCGGGAGGGGAGGGAGGGCGCCGACCTCGGGAGGGAGAGAGGGCGCCGACCTCGGGAGGGAGGGAGGGTGCCCTCCCTCCCTGTCCGTCCGTCCTCTATACACTCAAAAG